>NC_045436.1:6838601-6861146 GCF_002776525.5 Piliocolobus tephrosceles | reverse complement strand
TCTATCGCCCAGGCTGGAGTGCAGTGGCCGGATCTCAGCTCACTGCAAGCTCCGCCTCCCGGGTTTCCGCCATTCTCCTGCCTCAGCCTCCCGAGTAGCTGGGACTACAGGCACCCGCCACCTTGCCCGGCTACTTTTTTGTATTTTTTAGTAGAGACGGGGTTTCACGGTGTTAGCCAGGATGGTCTCGATCTCCTGACCTCGTGATCCACCCGTCTCGGCCTCCCAAAGTGCTGGGATTACAGGCTTGAGCCACCGCGCCCGGCCTAAAGATTTCTGAATCAGATGGAAGGCACAGATCCCAAATTCACAAAGCTTGCTATCATTTAGAAATCCATTAGAAATTCATGGAAACGTAAATTTTAAAGCTTGCAGACATACATCCAATCAGCAATAGGGAAATACATATAATAAGAATTGCCTCTAGGAGGGCATCCCCAATCTGCAGCTAATTTTTTGTATTTTTTAAGTACAGACAGGGTTTCACCAGGTTGCCCAGGCTAGTCTTGAACTCCTAGGCTCCAGAGATCGACCGACCTTGGCCTCCCAAAGTGCTGGGACCATGGGCATGAGCCACCACACCCGCCTAACTTTGTTAGAATGTAGATCAACTTCTACAATGAGCTCTTAGGCTATTTAGCAAAAGAAACAGACTTGGTCAGGAGGATAGAGCCCTCACTAATGGGGTTCATTGCCCCTATAAAAGGGCTTGATGGAGGGAGCTTGTCCCTTGGCTTTCTCCCTGCTGTCCTGTGAGAACACAGTGTTCCTCACCTCCGAAATATGCAGCATCAAGTCATCATCTTGAAAGTGTAGAGCATCCCTCACCAGACACCAAACCTATTTTTGGACTTTCCAGTCTCTAAAACTGTCAGAAAAGAAATTTCTGTTCTTTGTAAGTAAAAAAAAAAAAAAAAAGAAGAAGAAAATGTGGACACTTCAGGTGTGAGATCGGTGAGTTCAGCATTTCTCTCCCTCCTCCTTCTGCTAAGGAAGGAAATGCCCTTCTGACTTGTAGGTTTGAAGGTAACGTTGTAGCCTCGGAGGTAGCCTCGGAGGGAAGGCGTTTCATCCTGGGTTGGAATCTGCCCACAGATACAAGGCCCCTGCTTGTCTCCCGTTGTGGGCATCAATCCCCGCTGGCCTCCACTGACTTGGAAAGTCCCCTTGGCCTCCAGGGGCTCTGTCTTCCTCATTCCAACTAGAGGTCCCTTTGGGCCTGGCTGTCACTTCCACACCCCACTGGCCACTGTCTCCTCTGGCCTTCTCTGCCCGGCTGCAGCAAGCAGCCCTGTGTACCCCGCTGCTGCCCCGCCCCACCCCACCACACTGGCTATGTCCTGGGCAGTCTCCCTCATTTCTGTACCACACCAGGAAGAAAGCACAGATCTCTTCTATGCACAGAATGGTGGAAGGGGTGGGAAACTTATTCACCATGCCCAGCTCACTCACTGACCGTCCCGCTCTCAACTCTGCCCTCAACATAAAGTTTCTGGTCCACCCTCTACTTTTTTTTTTTGGTAGAAGATAATGTCAGTTTACTCTTGAGAATTCTTCCATATCTATCATTGAGGCCAGGATCTTGATTCTTAAAGCTTGAAAGCTACTTTTCTTTCTATCTGCATCCCCTGCGCTCTCTCCCTGATAGTCTGGATTGTTGAGAGCCAGGTTTCACTATGAAAGGGCAGTGTGAATTTTTTCCAAGGTGCATGTTTGTGTGGGGGTTAGGGGGGCGCTACAGACTGCAGTAAAAGTATAAAGATTAATATTCCGCAATATAATTCCACTACACACTCTAAAAATACATGCTAAGTATTTAATATTCCCTGGTATCCACTGATGAAGAAAGACAGACAGGGTCTCTGCCCTAAAGGAGATCAGTGCGGGTGGGAGTAGGGAGGGATACAGTTGACAAGAAAACAAATTCATGCATTTTTATGGCTTGTGGAAAGAGCTGTGAAATCGAATGAAGAGTTCCCATCTATCCAGGGAACACCTTGTAAAGACACGAAGGGTGCAGAGAGTTTGATTGGTATCAGGAACAGAACAGAAGTACCCAGAAGGGCAGAAACCGAGGATGAGAAGGGGAGGAACCCCGTGGAGTTGGAGAGGGGTAGCACTCAGACCATGGCAATGAGAGTGAGCTATTCTGAATGTGGGACAGACCCGCCACAGGCATTTAAACACCAGAGTGGCATGATCTGATGCACATTTGTGAAAAGCAGCTTAGCTGCTGGAGGGAGGACAGAGTGGAAGGTACTGGCGAGGGGCTGTTGCAGAGTCCCATGAGCCAGGTGTGATGGTTTGGACTAGGTGGCAGTGGAGAGGGAGATCAATGGGTGCATTTTAATAGGTAAAATGAAAGAATCAGGTACAGAAATTGGAGGAGTGAGGAATTACGAGCGACTCCCAGAGTCCAGGCTTGAGCAGCTGGGTGGGGTGGAGATAGCATTTTCTGAGACAGGGAAAACTGGCTGGGCTATGAAGGTGATGGCCAACAGGAAATCCACAGTTCTGTGTGGGGAGGATGGTGTTTGAGGTGCTGCCAAGACACCCGCGTGGAGACCCCAGCTCAGATGCTCCCCTGCCCTGTGCTTCCCACTGTCGCTACCTCGTGCCTGTCATAGCAGGAGTGACAGAAGGCTGTGGACACTGAACAAGAACAGATCATTTAGAACACACCAAAAGGTGATGAATGAATGGGTCCCCACAAAGGGAGGCTCATACTGAGGGGGAAAGGGATGGTTCCACCAAAGCCCTAAGCATAGTTACTGTTGCCTTGAGGACTGCATTACAGAGATATGCTAATAAGCATAGGAAGAGGCAGGTGCAGTGGCTTACATTTGTAATCCCAGTTACTCGAGAGGCTGAGGCAGGAGGATTCCTTGAGGCCTGGAGTTAAAGACCAGCCTGGGCAACATAGTGCAATGCCATCTCAACAAAATAAAGTAAAGTAAGATAAAATAAAATAAAAACTTGCTAGGCATGATGGTGCATGCCTGTAGTCCCAGTTACTCAAGAGGCTAATGCGGAGGATCACTTGAATCCAGGAGTTCAAGGCTATAGATAGCGACAATGGTATCACTGAATTCCAACCTGGGTGACAGAACAAGATCCTGCCCCAAAACACACACACACACACACCAAAAAACCACAGCACTTTGGGAGGCGGAGGCGGAGGCGGCCTGCTTGAGCCCAGGAGTTCAAGATCAGCCTGAACAACATGGCAAAACCCTGTCTCTACAAAAGACACAAATATTAGCCGGGAGTTGTGGTGTGTGCTGTAATCCCAGCTGCCTGAGAGGCTGAGGTGGGAAGATCACCTGAGCCTGGAAGGTTGAGGCTGCAGTAAAAGTATAAAGATTTTATACTTGAGCCGTGATCACACCACTGCACTCCAGCCTGGGTGATGGAGTGAGACTCTGTCTCAAAAAAAGAGAAGAGTTTATAAATTACAGGACAAGAAGCTAGCATAGATAATGACTTAAAGATGAGAGTGAAACACGAGGGAAAGAAGAGTCATAGGACAAACTAGGATGATCAAAAAGGAAGAAGAGGAAGAGGTCAAACTGAATTGCTGAGTGAATTGCTATACAAAGGAGTTCTCCTAAGTCTGTGTCCTGGGCCTTTAACTCATGCACACTATTATTTGGGGGCAATGGAGTCTATCGTTTCCCTCAAGAGCCTTGCTTTCCTCACCTTTCAAAAGAAGTAGCTGGCAGAGATTCTTAACCTGGGGGTCATGGGTCCCCCTAGCTGAGACCATGCCTCCTGGGAAGCTTCAGGAGCTCAAGACTCCCCTCCCCGCAAATCTGCAAAAAATGTTTCCTGTATTTGCACATATACATGAATTTTCTCCATGAATCAAGGTATTTTCGAAAGACCCTCCCTAATTCTGATATTCTTTAAGAGTATCATTCCATATTTGAATACTTAATTAAGAAATTCTAATGCTAAAACTTTTCAAAATGAAATTGCTAAAATTAACAATTTAATGATTATGTATGTAAAAATATCAACATAATCTATGGATAAATTATTAGCATTAATGAGTTTAGCAATGTTGCCCGCAATCCATAAAAATCATTTGAATTTTCTAGATGACTGTAATAAACAGCAAAAAAATACATTAAGATATTCTATAAAATAAACAAGAAATATATCAATTGCCTAGGAAAATAAATCTAAGACAAGATGTACAAGACCTCTATGCTGAAAACTGAAAAGCATTACTGAGAAAGTTAAAGACGGAAGTCCCGAATAAATGAGGGAATTTGTGGCACGTTTCTGGGCTGCGAGGAAGATTCAATGATGTAAACATGTCAGGTCTTCCCTAGTTGAATTTTAAAGTCAATGCAATGAAAATCTAAATCCCAATAGGGTTTTTATGGACTTGAACAGACTGATTTTGTTCTTCGTTTTCTCTCTCTTCCTTTTACGCCTCCCCTTTCCTTCCTTGGTTTCTGCATAATTTAGCCCAAAAGCAATGGAGGGTGGCATGAGCAGAGTTGCGTGGACAGGACTCTGGAGCTCCAGCAGGGTGAGGCGGCGTTCCCGCGGCGGGAGGCTCAGTGCAGGGGCAGGGGCCTACAGCGGCGTGTCAGCAGGAGTGAGGGGGGGCCACAGGGGAGGGTCAGAGCCCAGGCTGGGGCAGGAGGGCCTCTGCCTCTGTCGAGCTGGCGGTCCCAGCGCAGGTGCGGGGGCCTGAGCGGGCTCGGTGGCTGAGCCCATCGCGCAGGACGCGGAGCGCACGGAAGAGGGCACCCTCGTGGGGGAAGCACCCAGCACGAGGTGAGGAGGTCTCCGCCCTGGGGGGCTTGCCACAGGCTGCCGAGGCCCCGGCGGGATGAGGGGTGCGGCCATGCAGCAGGAAGCCAGGTGCAGGGTCTTGGATCCGCGGCAGGGGAAGAGGGCGTCCGGGGGCTGTCCTGTCTGCGGTGCGGGCCAGGACAGCCTCTGCTCCTGGAAGCAGGGGCCTGGCATTGCTCTCAGCCTAAGGGGTGAGGAGGATATTCGGTTGGTGTAGGTGCCCAGTCCTGTGCCCAAGTGAAGTAAGGAATACAAGCGCAAGGAGGAGGAGGGCTGACAGTGATAGCAGGAGACTTATTATTTACTGCAGGATTAATCTAACCTAATTAATTAATTAAGAATAAGGGAGCCGGGTTTCTCACTGTTAGAGAAGGGAGTTACAAATATGTAAAGGGGAAACTAGAACAAGCGCCCCTGGTATTGAACTGCCATGAAAAAGATGGATGTGAACTCATTGTTTTCAATATACACCCACAGACATGCAGACACAGACACCGAAACTGGGACAACCAGAGCCGGGGATTTGGTGCTTGCTGCTCTTGGAGTGTCCCTACTCCCCAGAACTCCCAGAGACAGAGCTGGTCAATGCATGCAGACATACAGCACCCACAGTGACGTCCACATTTCTTTCTATCTTCAACCAAATCTGGAACAATTTGAGCATCAAAAGAAATAACGATAGTAACAAACTACCGTCCATTGAGTAAAATAGGAAGTGATCAGTCCCAAAACTGATATATAAATTAATTAACATTATGAATTGTACACATGTATTAAAATATTGTTTTTTCTTTCGAGATGGAGTTTCGCTCTTTTCTCCCCGGCTGAAGTGCAGTGGCATGACCTCAGCCCACTACAACTTCTGCCTCCCGGGTTCAAGCAATTCTCCCGCCTCCAGAGTAGCTGGGACTACAGGAACATGCCACGGTGCCTGGCTAATTTTGTATTTTTAGTAGAGATGGGGTTTCACCATGTTGGACACACTGGTCTTGAACTCCCGATCTCAGGTGATGGACCTACCTTTGCCTCCCTGGGATTAGGGAGTGCTGGGATTACAGGCGTGAGCCACTGCATCTGGCCAAAATATCACTCTTTATCCATTCTATAAATATATGCATTAATTACATGTCAATGAAAAATAAAAGGAGAAAAAGACGAACGCATTGAAAATGCATAGAGATAGAGGGTATTCTGGGAATCTCACTATACCATCTTCAAGAATACTTACTTCAAAGTGGGAATGTTCTCCACTGTATCTTTACCACGGGGAAGCTGGCAGACACCACCTTAATCAAGTGTCCAGAGTCAGTCTGACTGATCATAGCACAGATCAAAAGCCCGTGCCACTTGAGAAGGTGCATGAACACAGCATTGCCTCTGTGATATTTCTACCAAAGATGTATAACCTGAATCTAATAATGATCAAACACCAACAAACCCAGACTGAGGGACATTCTACAAAGTCCCTCAGTCTTTGTAATCCTCACGAAGCCCGTAATCTTCATGAAGTATTAAGGACATTATATTTAAGAAAAGTCTGAGGAACTGTTCTAGATTGACAGACACTAAAGGGATAGCACTAAACACAGTGTGTGATCCTGGATTGAACCCTTGGGACCACTGAGAAGACTTGAATGAGATCCAAAGACTAGATGGTGGTCATGTATTCATGTTAATTTCCTGATTTTGATTGGCCATTGGTTATATAGGAGGATATCCTTGTTTGTAGAAATATACTGAAGTATTCAGTGGTGATGGGGCAACTTACTCTCAAATAGTTAAAAGAAGTTTTAAATACAATAAAAGTATATGTAGAAGTGTAAAACTCCACGAATAGCCAAGACGTAGCTGAAGAAGAACAAGCTGGGGAAAGTTGTTTCCCCAGATAGTAAGATGCATCTTAAAGGTTGGTAATTAGGACCGTCTAGTACTTCTTGGCACAAGGGTAGAGAAACGGACTAATGGGACAGAACAGAAAACCTCTAAACAGGCCCACTTACAAACGGAGACTTGATAAATTACCAAGTTAGCACTGCAGAGCAGAGGGAAAAGAATAAATAACGCTGGATTAATCAGAGATTCATATGGAAAAAATTAAAACTTGTCTACCACTAAACATGCACATGAAAATTAACTCAAGCTGGATTGCAGACCCAAATATGAAAAGTAAACAATAAATTTTCTAGATCGGTGCTGTCTCAGAACTTTCTGTGATGGTACAAGTGTTCTATAATTCTATACTGTCTAAGACATGAGCCACTAGTCAATATGGCTACAAAGCATTTGAAATGTAGTGAGTGTGACTGAAAAACTACATTTTTAATTTAATTCAGTTTGCTTTACTTTAAATTTAAACAGCCACATATAATCAGTGGCTACTGCATTGGATGGTGCAGATCTAGAAGAAAATTTAAGGAAACACTTTTATGACCTTGTCTTTGGAAAAGACGCAGTCTTTATTTAAAAGTCTCTTTGCGTCTTATTTAAAAGATGCAAAGAGTACTCATGTAAGTTAGTACTTAAGGAGAAAATGATACATTAGATTTTACTACAATTAAGAACTTTTGTGGCCAGGTGTGGTGGCTCACACCTGTAACCCCAGCACTTTGGGAGGCCGAGGTGGGTGAATCACCTGAGGTCAGGAGTTTGAGACCAGCTTGGCCAACATGGCAAAACCCAATCTCTACTAAAAATACAAAAATTATCTGGGCATGGTATGTGCCTGCCTGCAGTCCCCACTACTTGGGGAGGCTGAGGCAGGAGAATCACTTGAACCCAGAGGCAGAGGTTGCAGGGAGCAGAGATTGTGCCACTCCAGCCTGGGTGAGATCGCTCCAGCCTGGACGACAGAGCAAGACTCTGTCTAAAAAAAAAAAAAGAGAACTGTTATTTTTCATTGAGAGAATGGGAAAGGTAAGTTATAGCAAAGAAAGAGCATATTATGGAAATGATAAAAGACATCTTCAGTACTTATAAAGAATTTCTACAAATCAATAAGAAACAGTCCTACAGAAAAGTTTGCAAGATACTTGAGCAGACACTTTACAAAAGAGGGCACAAAATGGCTGATAAACGTGTTTGAAATGTGCTCAAGGTCATTAGTCATTAGGAAAAGCAAAGTAGAACTACAATGACATATCAGTGTCCTTATCAGACTGGCTAGAATGGCTAGAATTTAAGACTGATGACATCAAGAGTTGATGTGAATGAGTAGGAGCTGACAAGTCTACTACACTTCTGGAGGGAGTACACACTGGCAGAATCTCTTTGGACAACGGGCCTGATCTGGTGAAGTTTAATATACACATCGTCTGTGACCCATCCTCCATTTCTAGACATGGGCACACAGAAACGTGCACACATGTGCACCAAGAAACATCTTTCTATTATTGTTCATCATTGTCAAGAAACTGAAACAACCCAAATGTTCATCAACAATAAAGTGATAACTTATGGTGTATTAAATACAACAGAATACTATTCAGCAATAAAAATAAGTGAACTACTGGTACATGTCATGTGGATGAATCTCACAAAGATCATATTGAGCTAGGGACACTGTGCCAGTTATTTAACTGTTGCCTTTCTGCTTCAAGCCCATCCTTTCATTCTCTGCTTGGCAATGCTGAGACTAGGACGCTGCAAAGCACATTTCTGCTTTTCCAGCTGTCTCTCTGCGAGGTTCTACCAATAGGGGGCACCAGAGGGAGATTGCAGGGCTGTGAGGAAGACCTGACTGGTTCCTTCCTGGAGCATGGGTTGTTTTCCAGTTTTCCGGTTTTTCCTCTGTCACACACACAAAGCATCTCTGCATCCCCTTGGAGGTCTGGGCTCTGCCTCCACAGCATCCCTCCTCTTGCTCTTCTCAATTTTAATAGTTCCAACTCCTTCTCTTTGTCTGCGCAGTCCTAGAGGTGGTAATTGCACCCTGACATTGCTACCTCCATACTCCAGTGTCTCTTTCTCTCTGTTCTGTAATATCCAATTAGGAATTCATCATATTAAATTATCCCTGTTAAAATAACTGTGTGGCTTCTATAACCTGTTGCCACAAACACAAAATAATAGTGTAAGACTCAATTTATTAAAAATTAAACAACGGGAAAACAAGGGGCCCTTATAGAGTGAACAGAGGGAATCTCCATCAGGAAGTGAGTGGGGTGGCGGCAGGGGGTGTGTTCTGTTTGTTGACGTGGGTGATGACTACCCGTGTGTATTTTCTTGTGATAATTCACTGCACTATTTGTTTATGCTGTGCATTTGCCCTTGTGTGTTTTTTACTTAAATTAATAATAAATTCTTAAATTTCTCAAACTTCCGCCAGGCACAGTGGCTCATGTCTGTAAACCCAGCACTTTGGGAGGCTGAGGTGGGCGGATCACCAGAGGTCAGGGGTTTGAGACCAGCCTGGCCAACATGGTAAAACCCCATCTCTACTAAAAATACAAAAATTAGCCAGGCGTGGTGGCACACGCCTGTAATCCCAGCTACCCAGGAGGCTGAGGCATGAGCATCACTTGAACCCATGAGGTAGAGGTTGCAGTGAACCGAGATCGCCCACTACACTTCAGCAAGGGCAACACAGCAAGACTCCATCTCAAAAAAAAGAAAAAAAAATTAAACTTATTTTAAACTTCTTTATATATAGGAAGAGGATGTTACTGACATGAAAATACAGTATCCTTTATAGCACTTGTTCTCCTAGTGTGGACAACTGGTGGGATTACCCAAGGTTGTCATTTAAAATACAGACGACAAGATTCCACCTTCAGAGGTTTCAAGTCAGTAGGTCTGGGATGGGGCCTGGGAATCTGAAGCTTTCTCAAGCTCTCCAGCAGCTTCTTACATAAGCCAAAGCTTGAGGCTCACTGAGAGTGACTGAACTGTGCTTCTCTCTTTCAGAGCTGATTCATCCATTATCCACAGTAACTCCTGTGTACCCTGATGACAGCAAGCACAGCCCCCACATTCCTGCAGGCTAGGAATTTCTCACGTGCTTATTCTAATAAAATTCCAGTGTAGAGAATCATCTCATGGAGTTGAAATACTGGAATTTCACTCATCATCTGCATCTCTTCCTGGAGCAAAGACTAGAAATCAAGAAGCCCCAAGGGTTTTAGGTATAAGATTGACCTAGGTGATAGCTCTTCGCATGTGAGGGACCCTTTGAGAATCTGCTGGTAGCTCTGGAGTGTCCCTGGAGCATGCACACACACACAGTTGGCACATGATTTTGGAGGGTCACGTGTCACCCATCCATAAACAACATCCTAGGAATTTAGAAACTCACAACTGGGGACCTGTGCTGTGGGGACTCAAAGCCCACACTTGGTGTGACTGTTTTCGGCAGAAGCCAGTAAGACCTGGAGGTTTCTGGGAGAGCGTGGTGTGCTCCACCTACTGTACCTTCTGATCTGTGCCAGTTCCGTCAGAACGAGGAGAAGCTGCAAAGGGAAGTCACAAGGGTCACATTCTAGTTCTACTCCTAACAACGATGGGAACTTGTTTTTGCTTCTTCATATCTGTGCCATTTTCTCCTCTTGGGAAGCGGCATTAATGCTTGCCCTGCTTTCTTTTTCTTTCTTTTTTCTTTTTTTTTTTTTTGAGATGGGAGTCTCGCTCTGTCACCCAGGCTGGAGTACAGTGACGCGATCTTGGCTCACTGCAACCTCCGCCTCCTGGGTTCAAGCGATTCTCCTGCCTCAGCCTCTCGAGTAGCTGGGATTACAGGTGTCCACCACCAAGCCCAGCTAATTTGTATATTTTTAGTGTAGATGGGTTTTCGCCATGTTGGTCAGGCTAGTCCTGAACTCCCGACCTTAGGTGATCCACCTGCCTCTGCCTCCCAAAGTGCCGAGATTACAGGTGTCAGCTACCATGCCTGGCCTTGCCCTGCTTTCTTCACAGGGCTGTAGAGAGGCTCAGAGAAGAGGTGAAAGTCCTGTACACTGAGAAGCATAGGCATATTTGTTGGGCACCCACTACATAGCCTGGTTCAGCCCTCTCATGGATTATGGGGGCAAAACGTTTGTGAAATATTTATATACAACACAAATACAACTGCCAGGTGTTGTCCATAGTCCACATTCAAAGGGAGTAAAATCTGCCTCAAGTTGTAGCCAAAGAAGAACTAGGTAAAATTAAAAAATATGGAACTGAAATTTTTTACAAGGGACAAAAAGAAAGAAACTCACACACACACACAAAATAGATCTGAGAGTTAACAAAATGTACTAACTGCAGTAGCTGTTGTCCTGAGGGCATTTCTACTCTCCAAAGGATTCTTCTACGAAGGAGAGTTGGGCAGTCACCCACCGGTGAGGCTGGTCCTGGGACCCTGGACCTCGGAGGCTCCATCCCTGTGACCAACAGCTGCTTTCCTCAGTTACACTCTGCTCCTGTTTTCCTCTCCTCCCACGCGGAAACATACTCTTATTGGAGTCAAGATAATTGATCTCAATTTAGCTATTACAGGGTCATCTTGTAATCTATCATTACAAATGATGTTTTCATTACTCTAGATTATTATACACCATAGTCTACAGGATGTGAAAAATCTAATCCAATTCTTCACTTCATGTACACACAGCAGAAATCCTTTCCACCGATGTTTCCGTCAAAAGACCTGTCAAAGGAAGGGCGAAAAAGGAGCATAGCCTCCCCGCCTCCCCATTTAGAAGGCAGCATGCTCTTGCCAAGTTATACCTTCCGATATTTTTGATACACCTAGGTCTTTAATTTTAATATAAAATTTTGTTTCAAAAAAGTTAGAGTGATTTTTCTTTTATGTGGGAAAGTATTATATTAACATAACCAATGTTCATTGTTTCATGCACAGAGTAGGAGACGAAGTGAACAGATAGATCTCACATGGCTTCAAAAGAATTTTTGTTTTTGTTTTTGTTTTGAGATGGAGTCTCACTTTGCCCAAGCTGGAGTGCAATGGCGCGATCTCGGCTCACGGCAACCTCTGCCTCCCAGGTTCAAGCGATTCTCCTGCCTCAACTTCCTGAGTAGCTGGGACTATAGACGCCTGCCACCATGCCTGGCTAAGTTTTGTATTTTAGTAGAGACGGGGTTTTGCCATGTTGACCAGGCTGATCTCGAACTCCTGACCTCAGGTGATCCATTGGCCTCGGCCTCCCAAAGTGCCGCTTCAGAAGAATTTGGATTCCATTTTTGAATTCAGACCTGTATCATCCGCTGAGACAATAACTAAATATGTACCAGGATTTTCTCTGACAATAACAGACATTGTATTGAATTCATTAGTACTTGAGTCACCAAATAGAAGGTTATATCTGGGGAAAATAATGAGTTTAGGGATCACAAGAAAACCAGTTGACATATGCTCGTCATATTACTAGTATGAAAGCTTGGAGCCAAAGAGAATATTCATAGATTTATGTGTACTTTTATTCATCATCAGCTGACATCAGTGACATAACCAGGCTCACCAAAGCCCCCTATTTCTAGCAGAGAGGAAACATTCCAGGTGTGACTCTAAAATTATAAAGCTGGTCGATGTAGTGTGTCTCATTACTTTATAATCAAATTCCACGGCCTCCTGAAGTGGTTTGCCTTGTTCTTGATTCAACAGTTTTACTAAAAACAAAACAAAAACAAAACAACAACAACAAAAAAAAACCCGAAATATTAGTTGTTATTACACAAGTTTTATTTTACTTGCATCTTTTAGAATCTTGAAGTAGATTTTGTCTATTGGCCAGCCAGAGCCCCTCTTTTTCTGGTAAACTTAACACTTTTAGTTACCCACACCTTCTGGAAATTATAAAAACCAGTGATGCAAACTGGCATATGTCAGAAACACTGTAAATATTCACAAATGACCTCATCATAATCATCACCACTAAGATTTACTGAGCACTTCACATGTGTTATATCAGGTAATTATCACAAAAACTCAGTAGGGATATAATTATCCCCATTTCACAGATCAGAAAATTGAAATTATAGAAGTTAAGTAACTCAGCAAGGTCACAGGGAAAAGTGGCGAAGCCAGGAGTCAAACCCAGGCATTTTGACTCTGGAGGCTGCCTCGACTTCTGTATTATGCTGTCATCAAAAAGAGATGGACACAGTGTATGTCAATACAATGGATACTTAGTAACAAGGAAGAATCCTGGACTTTAAGAATTATTAATAATATGGGAAATGTTCATTTGAAAAAGTTAAAGAGAAAAATGTGTTGAGAACTTACTGTGTACCAGATGTCGTGGTAAGTTGTTATATATACACTGTCTCATTTCATCCTCTTATTAACTGATGACACATAATAAATCACGGAACCAGGATTTGAACTTATGTCAGTTTGACTCCAGAGCCTATGTACTCAATCTCTAACCTATACTGCATCTTAGCTTACCTAATTACACACATAGTTAATTTGGGTAACGTGTGCGGATATGTAGGGGCAAGACTGAAAGGAAAAACACAAAACATTTAAAAGTGGTCGTCACCAAGAGTCAGATTATGGATGATTTTTATTGTCTTCTCCATACTTACCTGTATTTCCCGATTTTTCTTTAATGGGCACTTATTTCTTTTTCGGTCAATGAAAACATTATTAATAATATAAAACAAACGTATCACCTGTGTGTCATGCACTATGCCCCCCGGGATTCCTGCTCCAGAAGTGACAGCAAGCCATGCCCTCTAGCTTCAGCCTCTTCCCGCAGGCTGGGTCCATTTCCTAACCTTCACTGAAACCAGGCTGTCCCAAAGCTTATTTGTGGAGGTGACTATTGCCACTCCAGACCATCACCTCCCACCTCTCTCCCTTGAGACTCACAGCATCTGTCAGTGCCAACATATCCCCAACCGGACCCGACCTCTGTCCCTCAGGTGTCCTTCATCACCTTTTTTGACATCTTCAGTATCTACTTGGATGACCCACCCAACACCCTGCCAATCAGTTCCTGGGCTTCCCATGGCCAATGAATACCTTTTCCTCCGCTCCATGACTGCCACAGGCTGCATGATTCACACGCCTTGCCCAAACTCACATCACCTCCAGAATACTACGCACACCAGCCATGACCTCTTATCTTCTATGTCGCCTGATCAAGTACTTCTACCATATTTCGCCTTTAATTGTGACATAAAATTCTTGATCTCCATCAGCCCTTTCCTTCCTTTACGTTTTTTCTCCAGATTAGATCCCATGGCCCGTCATTATAACCACCTTGCCCCCTCTCCCTGCATCCTTCTTGCCTAAAGAGACCGAGGTGCTCACTCCTCCTCAGCTGTACCCAGCAGGTGAACCTTGGCCAGATTCATACAACTAAGCAAATTGGCTTCACTTTAAAATTCATCCTCCTGCACCCTGCATGGGCTTTCATTGTAACCCAGCTACCCAGTGCATTTTTGCTAGTAAGATTACTGTCCCTGTCTCCAAGAAGACCATTTCTTCTCTCTTCTCAAACTCTCTACCCTTCCTAGTGGCCTCCTCACCTCCTCCATCCACTTTATCTTATACTTGACTGAGAAAATAGGGGCCATCAGATCCGCCCTCACCTTCCCACCGTCAGCTTCACAAACTCACCCACACTTGACATTGTTGATTTTTTTCTTTCCTTTAGCAACTGAGAAACAACTTCCTTTTCTATCAAAGGCCAATCTCTCCATGTGTTCTCTGCATCCCATCCCTTCTCAAGTTATTTGCTCCTAAGTTATCCCTTTCTAAAAATCAGTAATGTCAATTTTCCCTCAGTTCATTTCCCACGGCTTCATAACACAGAAGCTCCCATCTTTCAACGTTTCCGCATATTCTAGGTGAGGCTGAGTTAGGATAAATGATGGCACAACATTTCTTTGGAATCAGCTAGTGTCAGAGTTACTTCCTTAGGCCCATATCAGACTCACCCACCTCTGTTACAGCCTGACCACACAAAAGGATCCCTTTTGCTTCGGGAGTACCGTGCTTCTTGGTCATCCAAGAAAACAGAAGTGGCACATGTATCCATCTCTTCTAGAAACCAGGTGCCCTGGTTGGATAGGATGTTTTCTTGTTGAGGTAGGCTGCACTTGCATGGGAAAAAAAATCGTGGCATGGTGATCTCCTATGCTCTTTCTAGATCAGTTGGAATCGTTCCAGGGGAATCCAGCCTCACAACGAGGTGCCAATTGGTATGTGTTGACCATGAGATAGATGAGAGGCACGGCAGGACTGTTGTCCAGGCAGTGATGGGAAATTGAGTAGTGTCCCTTCTGCTTGGCTTTAGTCATCCATACACTCTTCCTATGCCAGCCTAAAGATTATTGTCTTGCAACCTTCTGCTTATTATTGAACAATGAACTAAACATACTATGTGACAATCACTTCCCTGGGGAAGGTTTATTCCAGTGAATGATGTAGCTCTTGGCTCCATACTTCCTCAGGAGTTCCAGATGATTCCATTCCCGGAATTTCTGCCCATCACTCTGCTCTCCCACTTACCATGACAGATGGTGGAGAAGTTCCTGGACCCAGAAAGCTGTTACTGCAGCTTCCTCTCACACATTGCCAGTCTGGTTGCCCATGGACAGACTGATATCAAGGAGGAGACAAAGGAGAGGTTGCAGGAAAGTGAGAGTGATCAAGAGACAAATATGGCTGGGTGCAGTGGCTCATGTCTATAATCCCAGCACTTTGGGAGGCTGAGGCAGGCGGATCACCTGAGGTCAGGAGTTCGAGACCAGCCTGACCAACATGGAGAAACCCCAGCTCTACTAAAAATACAAATAATTAGCCAGGTGTGGTGGCACATGCCTATAGTCCCAGCTACTCAGGAGGCTGAAGCAGGAGAATCGCTTGAACCCAGAGAATCACTTAAACCAGTTGTGGTGAGCCGAGATCGAGTCATTGCCCTCCAGCCCGGGCAACAACAGCAAAACTCCATTAAAAAAAAAAGTCACATATGGCAGAGGCTGTCATAGAGCAAGACAGCATTCCATCTTCTAGCTGCTCTACTCAGAGGAACCGAGAAACCCGAGCTTGCTCTTCTAGAGCACTGCAGGAATCACCAAGACCCCTCAGGAATAACCATCTTCTCCCCGACCTTGACCATGAAGGAAAGTTCCGTGGGATGAACCCCAATAGGAAAGCAGAGGGACAGAAAAAAGAGAGAGAAAGTCTGGGAGAAGTTCTTCCAGACACACAGCTCAGCTGACTCTGAGTGAGATTATAAAAACCAATGAGAAAGAACAGAAATCACTGGCACCATCCTTTGGGCCAGTTGTCTTGAAAGCGTGCTCCATAGACCGGTGTCTGTCTTTGAACTGCATGTTGAGTGTGTGTGAAAAGTACAGAAATGGAAAGTAACCGTTTAGAAACGATTAAAGCAATCGGACAGAGTAATGCTCTATTGAATCTAATAATAAAAACCTGGGACCTGTATTTTGTACGTCTTCATTTTTTTTCTCTAGAAATCCACTTGATCTTATTTGAGCAAAAATATAGATTTGGTACATATCGTGGGGAAATCCCAGGTCCTTCCTCCCGGACTATTTGAGAAGCACTGTTTAAGACTAATGTTTGCAGTGAAGTCACGGTGACAGCATGTTCTTTCTGCTACAAACACACCCACCTCCTGCCCTCCTGTTCTACAGGCTGACCTGAGAGCCGGCTGCATAGCTCAAGCCAGAAAGGAACCTAGTCTTTGGAGAGGGTGAGTATGAAAATAATACAAGGTAAAGAAAAGAATGTTACGTAAGATCTACTTATTATCTAAATCCTGCCCCCTTTTCTTAAAGACTGGAAAGACAAAGAAAAATCGGATATGTCTAGAAGTAAACTACCTCCCAGGCAGCAAGAGAGATTTAGAGGCAGGAGGTAAAGTATCTCTCTCTTAAAGTTCAAAGAGTGTGACAAAAAGGTAGATATAGAGACAGATGAGAAAAAGAGAACAGAGAATGAAAGAGCTCAAAGCAGCCCTGTGTTAGTTTGCTGGGGTTACCATTACAAAATACTACAGACTGCTGGCTTTGACAACAGACGTATTTTCTCACAGTTCTGGAGGCTGGAGGTCCAAGATCAAGGTGTCGGCATGGCTGGTTTCTCCTGGGGTCTCTCTGGTTGCCTTGCAGACAGATGGCTGTCTTCCCTTCCCGTCCTGACCAGGTCTCTGTTGTTTGTCTTAATTTCTTCTTTTAAGGAAACCAGTCATATCAGATTAAGGCCTAACCATAAGACCTTCTTCTACCTTAATTATCTCTTTAGAAGCCTATCCCCAAATACAGTTCCATTAGAGATCAGGGCTTCGACATGTGAATTTTGGCGGGAGGGGACACAACTCGGTCCATGACAGGACTCAGACTTCAAGGACACTCAGAGTTGTGCTCAGCGTGGACTCCAGGGGGCAGCAGAGATTTGCAGCCGGCCTAGGCAGAGGGCAAGGGCACATCCAGGCCCGCTGTCGGCACTGTGCCCTCGCCCTCAACGTTCCTTCTCGGATTTTCAGGAATTTCATTTCACGTCCTTGTTCCTTCCTGTGCAGTTGACAAGGCAGAATCCGTAGGATGTGAGGAGTGGACCTCTTATTAACTCCAGTTCCCCAAATCACAAAAATATGGAACCAAAATGAGCTGCAATTGACAAAGCAGGATATTATACAGAGAAAACTCCTGAAAGCATGGCTAGAGATAAAGTAGCTGAGGTCTATTACTTGTTTGTAAATTAGGTGTTTTTGACATTGTAAAATGTATGTATTTATTTATTTATTTATTATTTTTGTCTTGCTCTGTTGCCCAGGCTGGAGTGCAGTGGCACCATCTCAGCTCGCTGCTACCTCTGCCTCCTGGATTCAAGAGATTCTCCCACTTCAGTCTCCAGAGTATTTGGGATTACAGGCACCAGCTACCAGGCCCAGCTAATTTTTTGTATTTTTAGTAGAGACAGGGTTTCATGGTGTGTGTGTGTGTGTCTTTTCTTTTCTTTTATTTTCTTGTTTTTTAGGAGTCTTGCTCCGTCTCCCAGGCTGGAGTGGAGTGGCACGATCTCAGCTCGCTGCAAGCTCCGACTCCCAGGTTCAAGCAATTCTTTGGCCTCAGCCTACCGAGTAGCTGGGATTACAGGCATGCGCCACCATGCCGAGCTAATTTTTGTATTTTTAGTAGAGATGGGTTTTCACTATGTTGGCCAGGCTGGTCTCGAACTCCTGACCTCGTGATCCTCCCGCCTCAGCCTCCCAAAGTGCTGGGATTACAGGAATGAGCCACTGTGCCTGGCCCAGTGTTTCGTTTTTAATTGACAGATAATATGTACATTTATGGGGTACACTGTGATGTTTTGATACATGTATACAATGTGAAATGATTAAACCAAGCTAATTAACATATCCGTCACCTGACTTTCTATTATTATTATTTTTTTTTTGGTGGTGAGACACTAGAAATTTACTCTCTTAGCAATTTGGTTTCTCAAAAACAAACAAAAAAAATAGAATGACCACATGACCCAGCAATTTCATATATGAGTACATATCCATAGAAATTGAAATCGATATGCTCAGAGATTGCACTCCCGTGTTTACTGCCACACTATCCACAATAGCCAGGATTTGGAAGCCACGGTGTCTGTCAACAGGTGAATGCATAGGAAAATGTACATTAGTGCATATACACAATGGAGGACTATTCAGCCACAGATGAAGCTTACAAGGTCACCATATCAGCCCTGACGTTGTGAAGCACACAAGCTCAAAGCTCCGAGGGCTTCCCCTGGTCAAGAGCCAGCTCTGTCTGCTGTCAGGGGAGGGTAGAAGTTCCACTCCAGTGGCCCACAGCCAGAGCCAGGGGGTCCTCGTTCCAGTCTACACAGACCCAGTGGTCCCAGCACGACTGAGCTGCAGCACCCTGTGATGGTCAGCTCGACGCCCCAGCCCGCACTGGCCATGCTGCTTCCCTATGTCCCTTTCCCACCTCCTACCAGTGTGTCTAGGTCAGCTTCTACATAGTGACTTGCAGCTGAATCTTCTTCAGCTCAGTCATGTTCCCACGCTCACAGATTACTTATTAATAACTGGTGGAATCTGGCAGACACCATCTTAACTATGTGAACAAATTTAGCATCACCCATAATGGGACAAATTGAGGTGATGGGACGTACACAGCACCACCTACAAAGTATTCTTCGTGAAAATCCTCAAGTTCAATCAACAATGAGGGACCAGGCACGGTGGTTCACGCCTGTACTCCCAGCACTTTGGGAGGCTGAGGCGGGTGGATTACCTGAGGTCAGGAGCTCGAGACCAGCCTGGCCAACATGGTGAACCCCATCTCTTCTAAAAATACAAAAATTAGCCAGGCGTGGTGGCACACACCTGTAATCCCAGCTACTTGGGGAGGCAGAGAATCACTTGAACCTGGGAGGCAGAGGTTTCAGTGAGCCAAGATCATGCCACTGCACTCCGGCCTGGGTGACAGGGCAAGACACCATCTAAAAAAAAAAAAAGAAAGAAAGAAAACCATAAGGAAACACACTGTTCTTCAGTAAATTGTGTCTGGTGTCTGCCCAAAATCTCTCCATGTTGAAGTTCTAACCTGCAGCATCTCAGAATGTAACCCTATACAGAAATAGGGTCTTTGCAGACGTAGTTGAGATCAGGTCACACTAATGTAGGGTGGGCCCTAAATCCAATGAATGGTGTTCTTGTAAGAAAGTGGTGTGAAGACCAAGGCAGAGAAGAGTTATGCTGCCCATAGTCAAGGAGTGCCAGGAGCCAGTGGGGGCTGGAGGAAGCATGGAAATTATTATCTGTTGCAGCATTTGGAGGGCGAGTGGCCCTGCCAACACCTTGATTTTGGACTTAAGAGCCGCCAGAGCAGTGAGACCTTACCAATACCTTACTGTTGTTTTAAACCAGGTAGTCTGTGCTATGTTGTTACAGCAGCCTAGGGAGCTAATAACACACAAATTCAAATAGTGGGATGTTCTGCAAGACAACCGGTCTGATTCTTTAAAATATCAATGTCATAAACAGCAAACACATACACAAAAATGGGTAGGAGAGTGTTTTAGATGCAAAAAGACTAAAAAGATACGATAACTAAATGCGCAATGTGGCCCTTGGTTAGATCTTGGATATTAAGGGAACAATTGGGAAAACTGAATATGAGTAGACCAGTTTGAAATGTATTAGGTTTGCTAATGGCGCTGTGGTTATGGAGGTGTTCTTGTTCTCAGGATTACAGAGTACGTAGGAGAGACGCATCCTGATAGCTACAATTTATTTTCAAATGGTCCAAAGAAAACAGTACACACACATGTAACCACATATACACTGAAAAAGCAAATATGGCCAAATATTACTACTTAGTGAATCAAGATGAAAGGTATAGGCATTACTCTTTCAACTTTTCTGTACTTTTGGAATTTTTCAAAATAAGTTTTGAGAATATTACATTTCTTGTGAGTGTTGGTTTATGACAAACAATACGCTTTCACCGATATGAAGCCCACATGTATTTTCTAACAGAAAACAAATTGGTTGAGTTTTTGTTCCATTCACATCTTGTTTGAGTGTGTAGATATGAGATACAAGACTGTGTCCCCTTTAGAAACCAGAAGGAAACTGAATAGACCGTCCTCCTAAAATTTAAATCTGTTTGGGTAGGATATTTAAATCTCTTTGGGCACTCTAGACTCTAGATATGGCATCGGGCAGAGGTCCCCTAAAACCAACAGGCGCACATACACACACACACAAACAACGAGGCACACATGTGCATGCACACCACACCAAACAAGTACATTTCTGAGTTTCCACTAACTTGTCTTTTAGTCCTAAAAGACCTGTACCTCACAGTGAGACTCAGCGTTCTTTTTGAGAGTATTATAAAATGCTGTGTGATGGTTAATATTAGATGTCAACTTGACTGGATTAAGGGATGTCCAGAGAGCCAGTAAAGCATGATTTCTGGGTGTGTCTGTGACAGTGTTTCTGGAGGAGACTAGCATGTGAGTCTGAGTGGACCAGGTGGGGAAGACCCACCCTCAGTGTGAGCAGGCACCATCCAACCCGTAGGGGGTCCATAGAGAATAACAACAGAGAAGAGACACATATGTTGATCCATCTGCTGGAGCTGGGATACTCTTCCCCTATCTTTGGAAAACAACTCTAGGCTCTCCAGCCTTTGGACTCCAGGACTTATACCAGCAACCTCCCCTACCAACTCCCTGTTCTCAGGCCTTCAACCTCAGACTGAGAGTTATGCCATCAGCTGCCTGGTTCAGAGCCAGGCTACTGACGCCCCAGGGTCTCCAGCTTGTAGACAGCCTGTCATGGGACTTCTCAGCCTCCATAATCACATGAGCCAATTCCTCTAATAAACGCCCTCTTGTCTGTCTATCTGTCTGTATATCCTATTGGTTCTGTCTCTCTGGAGAACACTGAGTACATGCTGTGACCTTCTTTCATGGAATAAACCTTTTAAAATGTATTTTTCTCATTCAATTATTTAGGTTCAATGTTTATGAGGCAGTGCGGAGAACGCCGAGAACTCTGAATACGTTTCCATCATATTCAAAGTATTGCTACTCTCTGGACACCTCAGTGTAATTTCTGACATTATGACAAATATAAAAACCTGAACGGCTGAACTTGTGAGTACAAAGTGGTTTTATTATGGCATTATAAAGTATCTCTCAAAAGGACCCACTCAGTCATACATTAGAATTCATTTCTATAGAATAAAATTTCATTTTTATATTGGGGAATTGCAGGAATAGTTTCTTATGTGGTTCCAGGCTTTGCTTCAAGCACAACTGGAAAGAATGCCTCTGGCATTACTGTAAGAATACAAGAGGAGAGAGGTGCCTTGATGAGGCCATAATTGTTAGCTGTAATATCTATACAATATGGCTATGTTTTATGTAATGTATTTTTTTTTTTTTTTTTTTTTTGAGACGGAGTCTCACTCTGTCGCCCAGGCTGGAGTGCAGTGGCTGGATCTCAGCTCACTGCAAGCTCCGCCTCCCGGGTTTACGCCATTCTCCTGCCTCAGCCTCCCAAGTAGCTGGGACTACAGGCGCCCGCCACCTCGCCCGGCTAGTTTTTTGTATTTTTTAGTAGAGACGGGGTTTCACCATGTTAGCCAGGATGGTCTCCATCTCCTGACCTCGTCATCCGCCCGTCTCGGCCTCCCAAAGTGCTGGGATTACAGGCTAGAGCCACCGCGCCCGGCCATGTAATGTATTAAACACATATTTTTGAATTTAACAGGTAACATAAATAGAATATAAATAAATTTTAAATTAGTCAAAAAATAACAACAGGAGTGACTAAGGTACAAACTTCCTCAGCCTTCTTATTCACTGTTGATTCTATTTCCTTCTTGAAAGTCTTCCTCCACTGGCTTCCATGACACACCTGCTCCCTAGTTTTCTTCTGGCCTCTGTGGCTACCCTACTTTTTTATCCTTGATGGTTTCTCTTCCTCCAATCACTGCTGAAATATTTTTCCTGGCCCTATCCTCTCTCTACACAGTCTCTCCGGGATCCTTTCATAGCTTCAGCTGCCAGTGATGACTTCAGCATGTCCACTTTAAGCCATGATTGCTCCTGAGAACTTCAAAATCAAGTATGTGTTTTCCCGCTGGACATCTCTACTCATGCCCCATAGGGACCTCAAGCACAACATGCCCAACACTCATATTGTCCTCCTTCTGTATTCCCTTGTCCCTCCTTCTATATTCCCAAATGTCCCTCCTTCTGTATTCCCAAATGTCCCTCCTTCT
>NC_045436.1:6835364-6838591 GCF_002776525.5 Piliocolobus tephrosceles | reverse complement strand
TATTCCCAAATGTCCCTCCTTCTGTATTCCCAAATGTCCCTCCTTCTGTATTTCCAAATGTCCCTCCTTCTGTATTCCTAAATGTCCCTCCTTCTGTATTCCCTTGATCAGCAGTTGATATCCTTTTCCCAACCAAAACTGTGGGATTACCTGAGACTTCTCTCTATTCCTTGCCCTAAAGTTAATTGCTCAAGCCTTATTGATTCTATAACCTGTTTGAGAGAGAGAGAGAGAGAGACAGGATCTTGCTCTATTGCCCAGGCTGGAACTCAGTGGTGCATTCATAGCTCACTGCTGGCGCAATCTCCTGGGCTCAAGCAAAAATTCTCCAACCTCAGCCTCCTGAGTAGCTGGGGTGATAATTGTGAGGCACCTTGCCCAGCTAATATTAAAAAATAGTTTTTGTAGAGGCGGGGTCTCGCTATATTGCCCAGGCTGTGCCTCAAGTGATCCTCTTGCCTCAGCCTCCCAAAGTGCTGAGATTACACGCGTGAGTCACTGCATGCAGCCTCTTAATTTTTTTTCCTTTTCCCATCTTCACTGTCAATGACTCGGTTGATGATTCAACATTTCTGGTAATATTCTAAAATTATTTCCATCTTTTGGAAGCTGTGAATCTACTCCTTAAATTATTTGCAGAATGATTTTTTAAATATGCAAATACTCTCATGTCACTACTCAGAATCCTTCAATCCTTCCCCTTTAATGAATGGCATTTAACCTCCAATTCTTGCTCTACTGCCTCACACCTGTCTGGCTTTGTACACACTGCATTCTTTCTCTGGAATGCCTTTCTTCCATTGGCTTCTCTAGCCGGTGCCTGCTGTGCTTGAAAGAGTCAGCTCAACCATCATCTCATCTGGGAAGACTGTTCTTACTCTGCTAGTATTAGGATACGCTGATTCGGTATCCCTCTATGTGCTGACAGACTATTCTGCTTACACATCTATCAGACAATATAACATAATGATTTTAACTTATCTTCTTGCCTGTGTCCTTCACTGGATTGTGAATTTCTTAAGTGTAGAAACTGCCTTTATCTCTGTATTCACATAGCATGGCATATTATATGCACTAAAAAAATTTACTAAATGGAAATAGATACTAAAAATGTATATTGAAGAACACTTTCAGTGAAATGGGTCATTCAAGTATGATCATTAATATCAGGTCGAGCGCGGTTGTTCACGCCTGTAATCCTAGCACTTTGGGAGGCCGAGGCGGGCAGATCACTTGGTCAGGAGTTCGAAACCAGCCTGGCCAACGTGGTGATAACCCCTCTCTACTAAAAATATTTTTAAAAAATTAGCCGGGCATGGTGGCGGGCACCTGTAATCCCAGCTATTCAGGAGACTGAGGCAAGAGAATCGCTTGAACCCAGGAGGTGGAGGTTGCAGTGAGCTGAGATTGTGCCATTGCACTCTAGCCTGGGCAACAAGAGCAAAACTCCATCTCAAAGAAAAAAAAACAAACAACAACAGCAACAACAAACTATACTCATTAATATCAAAGTTTACCATTGGTGGTGAGACCCATAATCAAACCTTCATTTTTCTCAGCGCCAATTTTAACAAAGATAAATTGCCATAGAAGAAGAAAAAGAAGTTTTAAAGTGGTCTGCAGAGATGGCTTCCAGCTTGTAGGTAGATAAGAGACAAATGGTTGATTCTTTTGAGTCTTTGATCACCCTTTTACTGTATGTACAATTTACACGTGAGACAGGAGTAAAGGAATAGTGAATCTGGCACGGTGAATCTGCATTTTTATGTAAACAATAGGGGAGAGGAAGCAATCAGCTATGCATTTGTCTCAGGTGAGCAGAGGGACTTTGAGTTCTGTCCTTACTCCCACACCTGTGAAAACAAGTCATCAATTTACATTGCCAGGGTGAAATTAAACAGAAGTGTTTTAGGGTAAAGATCTTGAGGCCGACAAGAAATTTCCTTGTGGCCAGGTTGTGAGGGGGTATGCGGCTTTGCAGCTATCTTATTTAGGAATGAGATGGGAGGCAGGTTTGCCTGATACAGTTCCCAGCTTGACTTTTCCCGTTGGCTTAGTGATTTGGGGGTCCCAAAGTTTAGTTTCCTTTCACAATATGTAAAACAGCTTGATTTAGCCATTACACAATGTATACGTAATCAGAACATCCCATTGTACACTATAAATACGTACAACTTTTTCTGGCCAATTAAAAAATTAAAAAGTGAGAAGTTAAAAAGCAAAAAAAAGTTTTTTAAAATTGTCTACACAAAGTTGCTATACTAGCTGTAAATTCTCTCATGGCATTATGTTAGAACCACCAATGACAGACATTATTCTATTTTTCTTTTTTTAATTCTGTTTTTCTAAGTTCTCAATGTACTTTTATTTAGACAAGAAACCTATTTTTCAGCTCTGCAGGAATCACTTAGGCTATCTAGTTTGCATTCAGTTGAAATGCAGCTAGCTGGAGACTTAAAAAGGAAATACTCTTTTATCATTTATGTAACAAGTGCTGCAGGTTCTATAATCTTTATGAGATTCATATGAGCCACTGATTTGTGACAACATCAGTTGACATTTCATAGACCATCAGAATCATCCTCAAGGCAGAAATTTACAGTCTTGTGTCTAATAGCGAACAGTCACAGAAGTATTCATGTACCTGCTAACATTTATAGTCCTGAACATCACTGTACAACTTCATTGTACTGCACAATCTTTGACAGCAATTCCTTCTCCTGTTTTCAATCATTCTTGGTTATGAAGCTATAAAGTTATGAAAATATGAGGATTAGAGTCTTCTTTTAACATTTTTTGGTCTGTGTTTTTTCAACAGCAAAATTGGATTATTCAGCTCATATGAAGACTTATTTAAACCCTTCATTTCTTTTCATTATCAGTCTGCTTCTCTCCATGGGAAAGACACTTTATTCCTTCAGCATGCAGCATAGAGAATCTTGACTCCTTTGGTATTCCATCCTGGAGAATAGAATGCTATAGAGATTACCATCTATAGGTTTCCCTTGGTTTCCCCAGTGAGGGGAAAAAGTTACACAGGCGTCTCCGATGTCCAAAGGCCAGGAGACACAATGATGAGGTAGAGTGTGCGGTGACAGGTAGAGTGTGTGGTGACAGGTAGAGTGTGTGGTGACAGGTAGAGAGGGCGGTGACAGGTAGAGAGGGCGGTGACAGGTAGACTGTGCGGTGACAGGTAGAGTGTGCGGTGACAGGTAGAGTGTGCGGTG
>NC_045436.1:6776743-6835354 GCF_002776525.5 Piliocolobus tephrosceles | reverse complement strand
TGTGCGGTGACAGGTAGAGTGTGCGGTGACAGGTAGAGTGTGCGGTGACTATTAAGCACCACGAACAGTGGGACAGCACTCCACTGACCTACATGAGTGATTTTTTAAAAAGTGATCTGGCCAGTTGTGGTGGCTCATGCCTGTAATCCCAGCACTTTGGGAGGCCAAGGCGGGCGGATCACAAGGTCAAGAGATTGAGACCATCCTGGCCAACATTGTAAAACTCCGTCTCTACTAAAAATACACAAATTAGCTGGGTGTGGTGGTGTGCGCCTGTAGTTCCAGCTACTTGGGAGGCTGAGGCAGGAGAGTCGCTTGAACCTGGGTGGCGGAGGTTGCAGTGAGCTGAGATCACGCCACTGCACTCCAGCCTAGCGACAGAGAGAGACTCTGTCAAAAAAAAAAAAAAAAAGTATTCTGCAGTCATAAAAACAATGAGTTCATGTCCTTTACAGGGACATGGATGAAGCTGGAAGCCATCATTCTCAGAAAACTAACACAGGAACAGAAAACCAAACACCACATGTTCTCACTTATAAGTGGGAGCTGAACAATGAGAAGACATGGACACAGGGAGGGGAACGTCACACATCAGGGCCTTTGCGGGGTGGGCAGCATGGGGAGGGAGAGCACTGAGACAAATGCCTAATGCACGCGGGGCTTAACACCTAAATGATGGATTGATGGTGCAGCAAACCACCATGGCACATGTATACCTATGTAACAAACCTGCACGTTCTGCACATGTATCCCAGAACTTAAAGTAAACTTTAATAAATAAATAAACTTAAAAAAATTCTGCCTATACACCATGACCCAAAAATTGCACTAAGTGATGTTTTGGGATGAAGAAAAAAATATTATAACTCTCACTTATAATTAGCTTTATTTTTAAAGTTAAGCTTAACTAATATTAAATATATGGATAGACAGGAGTATATTATATATGTGTATATATATAACTTATTTAAAAACATATAGATTAGGGCACATGCTCAAAATATTTTTATTGACATATACACAATCAAGTACGTTCTGAGATTGCTACTAGAGATGATTGCACATCACTGAAAATTTTGGCCGGGGTAGGGACATTGTGAAAGGGGAATTTTAGAAAAAACAGTCTAAGAACAATATAGAGGTTAACTTGGAAAGAGTAGACATTCAAGTTAGGTAGGAGGCTTTTGCAAGAATCTAAATGTCAACCAGGGTGATGACAGTGGGAAATAGAAAGCCATAGTTATGAGAGATGATGTAAAAGAAGAACCTAAAATATTAAAAGTGAAAAAAAAAGTATGTGTGGAAATTTTGAGCTAAGTTGGTTGGGGCAAAAAACAGGAATATCCATTAAGGGACTCAAACTGCACTATGATTGCCATGACATACACGCCCACATATATAACGTAGAAGCTATATGGTTATCTGTTTGAACATGAGGCTTGAGATTCTGAAAATTCCCATAGTAGGAGACACACAGTTTAATTACTTAAAATTTTACAGGAAAAAATGGAATTGTGAAGCAAGGATTGCATCCAAACTTGTCAAAGTCCTTAGAAATCTTATGTTTCTGATATATAAACTGTATGTATTTTATGTTAAAACAACACATAGGAAAATCCTTCTAGTTTTGTAACCGCTAAATAAGTAATGGGCCGAGCATGGTGGCTCACACCTGTAATCCCAGCATTTTGGGAGGCCGAGGTGGGCGGATCACCTGAGGTCAGGCGTTCAGGAACAGCCTGGCTAACATGGTGAAACCCCGTCTCTACTAAAAAATACAAAAAGTTAGCTGGGCGTGGTGGTAGGGGCCTGTAATCCTAGCTACTTGGGAGGTGGAGGCAGAAAGAATTGCTTAAACCCAGGAGGTAGAGGTTGCAGTGAGCCAAGATCACACCACTGCACTGCAGGCTGGGCAACAGAGCAAGACTCCGTCTCAAAAAATACACATAAAATAAAAATAAAATAAGTAAAGAATATTAGATAAGAAATAGCAAGCAGACTTCCACCTTCCATTCTGGCATGTAAAAAGCTTGGAAGTGCCATTTCATCCTAACAAGTAAAAAACTGAACAAAATGAAAAATCAGCAACTCTTCTTAGATCTGTAAGAAAAGTGAGGTCACAAGGCAAACCACTGCCTCCAAAATTGGAGAGGCAAACAAGCAGGTACAGAGTCGTAACTCACCTGAGCAGAAACCTCCACAGGAATCAGCACTGGGGTAGGAAAACCTGAGCTACAATTGATAAATCGTTGGAGACTCAGAGCTGTCCAGTAAATGATGGGACTGCAAGGAGAAACAGATAAATCCACTCTTATGGTGGGGGACTTCAACACTCCTCTATTAGAAATGAACAGATACAATAGGCAGAAATCAGTAAAGACATAGTCGAACTCAACATCAACTTGATATAACTGATGTCTATAGACTACTTCATTCAACAACAGCAGAATATACAGTCTTCTGAAGCTCATATAGATAATTCAACAAGATCCACTACATTCTGGGCCATTAAACACACCTTAACACATTTAAAAGGATAGAAATCATATGTCTGCTCTCAGATCACAATGGAATTAAATTAGAAACCAATAGCTGCTGGGTGCAGTAGCTCATGCCTATAAACCCAGCACTTTGGGAGGCTGAGGTGGGCAGATCACTTGAGGTCAGGAGTTCAAGACCAGGCTGGCCAACATGGCAAAACCCTGTCTCTACTAAAAATACAAAAATTAGCCGGGTATGATGGTATACAACTATAGTCTCAGCTACTCAGGAAGCTGAGGCAGGAGAATCACTTGAACCCTAGAGGCAGAGGTTGCAGTGAGCTGAGATCATGCCACTGCACTCCAGCCTGGTGACAGAGCGAGACTCTATCTCAAAAAAATGAGAAAGAAATCAATAGCAGAAACATAGCTGGGGGCCAGATGTCGTGACTCATGGGTGTAATCCCAGCACTTTGGAAGGCTCAAGTGGGAGGATCACTTGAGCCTAGGAATTTAGAGACCAACTTGGGCAACATGGCGAGAACCCCATCTCTATAAAAAAAAAAAAAATTAATTGGGTGTGGTGGCAGTCTCCTATAGTCCCAGCTGCTATGCAGGAGCCTGAGGTGGAAGAATCGCTTAAGCCTGAGAGGTTGAGGCTGCAATGAGCTGTGACTGTGTCACTGTACTTCAGCATGGGCGACAGAGTGAGACCCTGTCTCAAAAAAAAAAAAAAAAAAAAAAAAAGAAACATAGCTGGAAAAATTTCAATACTCAGAGAATTAGCAACACACTTTTAAATAACACATGGATCAAAAAAGAAATCTCAAGAGAAATTTTAAAATATTTTGAACTAAATGAAAATGAAAACACAACTTACCAAAATTTGTGAAATACAGCCAAAGTAGGACCTAGAGGAAAATGTATAGCATTGAATGCATACAATGATAAAAAGAAACATCTAAAATCAGATCTAAACTTTGACCTTAGAAAACAAGAAAGAGAAGAGCAAATTTAATCAACAGTAAGCATAATAAAGTGATAACAATTAGAGCAGAAATCAATGAAATTGGAAACACAAAATCAATATAGAAAATCAAACTCAAACTTTTTCTTTGAAAAGATTAATAAAATTGGTAAGCTTCTAAACAGGCTAAGCAAAAATGAGAGAGGCCACAAATTACTAGTATTGAAAATAAAAGAGGGGACATCACTAGAGATCCAGGGACACTCAAAGGGTAATAAAGAAATACTATGAACAACTCTATGCTCACAAAGTTGATAACTTAGATTAAATGGACCATTTCCTTGAAAGATACTGAAATGGGAGAGTTCCCTGACCTCCCTCACAGGACATGTGGCAGGGTTGTGGCTTGTTTGTTCAGCCACATGTGCACTCAAACCCCTTAAGGGAGGGGGAGCACACAGATGGACAGGTGCAGGAACTGGGGCAAACGCTTTTGGGCTCTGGCCCCACACTGGCAGCCAGGGGTGAGTGTCTTCAATTCTCATGCCCAGTGAGCACAATACAGTGCTCTTTTGGCTCTACCATTCACAGACAGCTTAAGTGTGAACCAGCTCAGTGCCCTCTTGGTACCTGTGTTCTTGTCCAGCGTCCAGGAATAATCAGGTCACACATGGACTTGAAGGATGGTGAATGTGAGGATTTTATTGGGTAATGGAGGTGGCTCTCAGCAGGGTGGATGGGGAGCTGGAAAGAGGATGGAGCGGGAAGACGATTTTCCCCTGGAGTTTGGCTGTTCCACGGTCGATCTCTCCGACCATCCCCAGCTAACTTCCTCTCAACGTTTAGACGCTCCTTCTCTTCCCTCCGCTGCTGTGCCACTCTTCTGCTCCTCCGCTCTTCTGTTTGTCTGCTCATCTGCTCATCTGCTAGTGGAACCTGAGTTTGGGGTTTATGTGGGTACAGGATAGGGGGCATGGTGGGCCAAAAGGCAAATTTTGGGTACAAAAAAAGGGATGCCTGTTCCCATTTAGGGTCATAGGTTTCCAGGCTTGGGGGTGGGGCCTTTGCTGGGGAACTGCCCTCTTCTACCCAGTAATTATTTCCCTGTCTCCTCTCCATATGAACACAATATGCCAAAATTCACAAGAGAATAGACATATGATATGAATAAGCCTATGGCATAGTTTGGATATTTCTCCCCACCCCAATCTCAAGTTGGATTGTAATCCCGAATGTTGGAGGTGAGGCCTGGTAGGAGGTGTCTGGATCATGGGGGGCAGATCCTTCATGGTGCTGTCTTCATGGTAGTGAGCTTAGGTCATTTAAAAGTGTGTGGCACCTCCCCTGCCACTCTCTCCCTCTAGTGCTCCTGCTTTCACCATGTGATGTGCCTACTCCTTGTTTACCCTCTGTCATGATTGTAAGCTTCTCGAGGCTTCCCTAGAGGCCAAGCAGATGCCAGCACCATGCTTCCTAGAAAGCCTGCAGAGCTGCAAGCCAATTAAACCTCTTTTCTGTATAAATTATCCAGTCTCAGGTTGTTCTTTATAGCAATGTGAGAATACACTAATACAACTAGGCAGAGCACAGAGGATTTTTGAGGGCAGTATGTGATACTACTGCCCTTACCCTCAGGGGCCTAAGTATAGGGCTAATACACAATGGTGTTCCTAGGAACCAGGTGCGTGTGCAACCAATAGGATTTTGCTTGATATGTGCAATCAAAGGCATCAATAATGGATGATGAAGGCCGGGCGCAGAGGCTCACACCTGTAATCCCAGCATTTTGGAAGGCCAAGGTGGGTGGATTACCTGATGTCAGGAGTTCGAGACCAGCCTGACCAACATGGTGAAACCCCGTCTCTAGTAAAAATACAAAAAAATTATCTGGGTATGGCAGCTCCCACCTGTAGTCCCAGCTACTCAGAAGGTGAGGCAAGAGAATGCCTCGAAACCAGGAGGCAGAGGTTGTGGTGAGCCAAGACTGCGCCACTGCACTCCAGCCCGGGTGACAGAGCGAGACTCTGCCTCAAAAAAAAAAAAAATAAAAAGGCTGGGCACGGTGGCTCAAGCCTGTAATCCCAGCACTTTGGGAGGCCGAGACAGGCAGATGACGAGGTCAGGAGCTCGAGACCATCCTGGCTAACACGGTGAAACCCCGTCTCTACTAAAAAATACAAAAAACTAGCTGGGCGTGGTGGCGGGCGCCTGTAGTCCCAGCTACTCAGGAGGCTGAGGCAGGAGAATGGCGCAAACCCAGGAGGCGGAGCTTGTAGTGAACTGAGATCGAGCCACTGCACTCCAGCCTGAGTGACAGAGCGAGACTCCATCTCAAACATCTCAAAAAAAAAAAAAAAAAAAAAAGAATGGCTGATGAAAAAGTAAAGGTCAGCTGAGCAAACAATGCCAATGTCATCATGCCCCTTCATTACTAGGACCATATGTAGAGGAGTTGAAAAAATGGGGTTCTAGCCTAGGCCCATCTTACAGTGGGGTTCCCCCACACTCATTTGGTAGTCATCATCCTGGTTCCAGAACCCATGACCTGGGTGGGCACACTGAGCCACTGGCAATATTCCCATTCGACTCTGTGACTTGTGAAGTAAGAGGAGGGGTATATACTAGTTATAGCAGGCAGTGGCCAATCAGAAACAATAGCACCAAATATCAGACGGAATGGCAGAGATTAAGACAATCTTCGGAGACTTTAAAGGATACAAGGGTGGTGGTCTTCATTATATACCCATTTTTTTTGAGACAGGGTCTAGCTCTGTTGCCCAGGCTGGAGTGCAGTGGCACAATCTTGGCTCACTGCAGCTTTGACCACCCAGGCTCAAGTGATCCTCCCACCTCTGCCTCCTGAGTAGCTGGGACCACAGGTGAGCACCTGCATGCCCAGCTAATGTTTGTATTGTTTTCTTGGTAGAGACAGGGTTTTGCCATGGTGCCCAGGCTGGTCTTGAACTCCTGGGCTCAAGTGACCGGCCCACCTCGGCCTCCCAAAGTGTTGGGATTACAGGCATGAGCCACCCCGCCCAACTTACATCCCCATTTTATCACCAGTCTAACCCCTATAAAAACCAGATGACTCATGACAGATGACAGTAGACTTCTACAAACGTAATTAGGTGATAGCCCCAAAGGAAGTTGTTAATTCAGAAGTGTCTTCTCTAGAACAGACCATCACAGTCTTCGCAAATGTGTTCTTTTCTCACACCCATCAGGAAGTAGGATCAGAAGCCAACTGCAATCACCTGAGATGGACAACAGTGCATGTTTATGGCCTTGTCTCAGGGATATGTTAGTTCTGAAAATACAGTGAGAAGAGTTCTACTGTTACATAGAACAGCCCACTGGTCTACTTTATTGATGTCATTGTGTTCATCAGACCTGATAAGCTGGAAGTGATAAATATCCTAGACGCCCTGGTAGGACGTACGTGCTCCAGGGGACGAGAGAGAGACCAGAAAGCTTCAGGTGCCTCACACAATGCTGCAATTATTAGGAGTCCAGTCATCTGGGGCATGTTGGAATATCCTCTCCAAGGTAAAAAACAAGTTCTCTTGCCTTATATCTTGGCCCGTGCAGAAAGAAGTACAATACTTAGTAAGCCTCTTTGGTTTGGGAAGCAGCATACTTGGTGCTTGGGATCATCTCTATGAGCAACTTCTTGGCTGGCTGAGTGCTGCTGGTTTTGGTTGGGGGCCAGAACAAGAGAGGGCTCTGAAGCAGATTCCGTCTGGGGGGCAAACAGGGCTGCTGCTTGGGCCTCATGTCCTGGAAGATCCCTTGGTTCTGGAAGTATCCACAGCAGATAAAGATGTCACATGAAGTCTCTGGAAATTCCCTGCAGAAGCGATGTAGCATAGAACCCTAGAATCCTGGAGCAAGGCCGTGTCATCTGCCAGATGAAAGTATACATCATTTGAAAAGCACAGCTTTCATGCTAGGGGACCCTGCACCTGGTGAAAACTGAGTGTCTCACGTGGGACATCAAGTGATGCTGACACCAGAACTGCCTCCTAGGAGCCGGCAAACCACCAGACACATGGTTGGTGATTCCAGCAGAATTCCATTGTATGATGGGAGCTGTGTGTTTGAGATCAGGCTTGAGCCAGTACAGAGGCCACAAGTGAGCTGTCAAATGCAGCCAGCCACCCAGGCCCAATGCTACCTAACCCTCCTGCACTACACTGAACAGCAGCCCCCCAAATTCATGTCTACATCAACCTCCGACTGTGACTTTACTTGGAAATAGGGTCTTTGCAGATATAATTAGTTAAGAGTGGGTCATACTAGATTAGGGTGGCCCTAAATCCAATGAATGGTGTTCTTACAAGAAGGCCATGTGGGGACTGGGCACAGTGGCTCACACCTGTAATCCCAGCACTTTGGGAGCCAAGGTAGGCGGATCACTTGAGGCCAGGAATTCGAGACCAGCCTGGCCAACATAGCAAAACCCCATCTCTACTAAAAGCACAAACATTAGCCAGGCGTAGTGGCACGTGCCCGTAATCCCAGCTACTCGGGAGGCTGTTTGAATCCGGAAGGCAGAGGTTGCAGTGGGCTGAGATTGTGCCACTGCACTCCAGTATGGGTGACAGAGCAAGACCCTGTCTCAAAAAAAGAAAAAAAGAAAAAAAAAAAAAAAAAGGAGAAGAGGAAGGCCATGTAGAGAAGGAGGCAGAAATGGGAGTTACGCTGCCACAAGACACAGGAAGTCACCAGAAACCAGAGGAAGCACAGCATTCTCTTCTAGAGACTTTGGGGGGACTTTGGCCCTGTTGACACCTTAATTTCAGACTTTCAGCCTCTAGACCTGTGAGATAATAAATTTCTATTGTTTTAAGCCACCCAGTTTGTGGCACTTTTTTATGAGAACCTAAGAAAAGGATATGTGCACCATCCTCATCTCACACTGATGGCCAGAGGACAGAGAGAAAAAATGGCCTGGCTCAAAGATGAGTCAGTGGAGTATGGTGATCTCAGCTAAAAATAGGCTACTGCTGCTTGACAGATCTACCCGAAGGTGGCCCTGAAAGATGGTGATGAGGAAAAAGTCCTCCCACTGGGCCAAGCACTGGACACGGCACCTAGTGATACTTTTGTATCGAGAGGAACACGGTTCAAGGTAAGCGTACGCATGGACTCCGGCATAAGCTTTTGGGTCGTGGACTCTCAGAATGGTTTTTGCTGGTTTGTTAAGGACATGGAAGGAATAAGTTTGAAAAGTGAGAACCAGGAAGTCTAGGAAAGACGTACATATGAATAGACCTGGGGAAGAGAACACAAAACGTGAAGATCTTTGCATTGCATGGCAGAACAGGCATTCAGCAAGGAGGCAGAGAGTATGGCACAGCCAACTGATGCTAGCCAGCCTCTCCCCTTGCCACCCCAACACTTGCTGAAGTGCGCATGAATGGAGCAGCCCCTGTGGCACAGATGGAGGCTATGGATGGAATGTGTTTCCTCGTTCTGCGACACTTTCCTTCCTGGTATCTGTATGTTTGGCTCTCTCTCTCCTGTGCAAATACCCCTTCTCAGTGAGACACGGCTGCAAAGGTACATTGATCTGGGAAGCTAGTGAAGCTTCAGTTTGGAGGTACATCACTCCCACAGGCCCCGTGTGTGCTAGAAGTTGTGGGTAGTTGCACAACGTGGAGAGGTGAGGCCAGTTGATGATTAGAAAGCCTTTCTATGTCAGCATTCCTGGGAAATCGCCTAATCAGAACATAGGGACCTGTAACGCCATTGTTACAGTAATTACTTGCAATCTTTTCTTATTCTAAATAAATATTCAAAATTCTGATTTCCTTTCAACTGGTATAAATCTTTCACCTATTGTCAAATATTAACTTTAGGGACTAGTTTTGTATTCCAATTTTGTGTTTTTTAAGGAGGAGGGCCCTTCAAATTGTGTAAGCTTTGGGTCCCACAAAACCTGGCTGCTCTTGCCTGTCCCAATTACTTCATGGAACACTATTCCTGCCCCGTCCCCGCATCTTGGTACCCCTGATATCACTTACTCTGCTTTAATTTTTTTTTTCATAGCACTCATCGCTTTCTAAAATACTATCTGCTTATTTCTGCTTATTGCTCATTATCTGATTCCCATCATTAAAATGTAAGTTCCAAGGAGCAGGCATCTTAGTGTTGGCTGATGGAAAAACCAAATTTTATCAAAATATTTTCAGAGGTTTATTCTGAGCCATTAGGAGTGATCATGGCCCGGGGCTACACAATCCCAAGAGTTCCTGAGAAAATGTGCCCGAGATGGTCACGTTACAGTTTGCTTTTATACATTTCTGGGAGACAGGAATTGCAGACAAAAATCATAAATCAATACACAGAAGGTATACATTGGTTCAGTCCAAAAAGGGGAGACATCTCGAAGTGGGGGCTTACAAGCTATAGGTTGGTTTTAGGAATTCTTTTGTTGACAATTAGTTGAGAGATTTAAGCTTTGACTTGAAGTCAGTAGAAAGGAATGCCTGAGTTAAGATAAGGAGGTCTGCTCCTGTCCTGTGATGCTATACCAGAATTAGGTTGGAAAGTAAGCCACATTACACCAGGTCAACTTTTTAAAATCCATTTAGCTGGGACTGCAGGCATGCGCCCCCACACCTGGCTGTTTTTTGTATTTTTAGTAGAGATGGAGTTTGGCCATGTTGGCCAGGTTGGTCTCAGATTCCTGGCCTCAAGTGATCCACTTACCTTGGCCTCCAAAAATGCTGAGATTACAGTTGTAAGCCACCACACCTGTCCAAGCCTGGAGTTTTCAATACAACAGTTGGGTGCTGGGTTTTAGGATAATTTGGAACCTAACCAACCTCATTCAGAAAGATAGATTTCTGTATTTAATAGTAAACATGAATTTGAAATACAGATTTTTCCATAGAAAAAAAGTTCTTTTTAAGAAAAAAAAAGTCTGTTTAATGAGATTTTATGGTTTATAGGGCTTAACTTCCCAGGCCTCTTAGATAGGAATTTGGACAGGAGAAAAAAGGTCAGAGTTCAGTCCTCAAGGTTATTTACAGATTCCCCGTGTCTAGTAGAGTGTGTGCTTATACTGCATACCCAATAAGTATGAGCAGATGAGGAAAAAGAAGGGAAGGAGTGGGTGATGGGGGAAGGAAGAGAGAAAGAAAAGGAAGAAAGCAAGAGCAGATGGAATGATGATGCTCAGGACCCACTACCCCAAAATATGACTAGAGGAGACCAGAATATGCCACCCCGAAGTACACCTCTTTGGCACATTGATTATTTTGAGCTGGTTATTTTGAGAAACTGCAGACATAAATTCAGCTCCAAAAAGTTGTCCTTCTGTAAAAGTAATTTACATCTATAGAGGACCTCTCTCCATTTGGTGGGATGCTCTCTCTCTGCACCAGGAAGGAAAGAATGGTTAAATCTCCAGAGACTCTTGAGCAGTGGTGAAGGCATCACCTGAAATCTGCATAACAAGCCTTGCCTTTGTTTAAGGAGCTTTTCTTGGCCATCTCTTTGTTTCAGACAAAGAGACAGCATCTAAGTCTGAAGTTTAGACTCCTTGGAGAGCTGGTCTAGAGATTCACTTATTTCTCTTTTTATCCCCCTGTATACATGAGGTACACATGTTAATAAACCTATGTTCATTTTTATCTTGTTAATCTGTCTTTTGTTACAGGAACTATGAACTGAGGACTATAGTTCAGAACTATAAAGGGTAGAGAGAAAATTATTTTCCTCCCTTCTGGAGGACACAGTTAAGAGCCATAGCAGCCAGTAATGCCAGCCAGAGCTGATAGGACTGAAAGGGAGGGGTGTCTATTGGCCCTTGTCAGCCAAAATAATAGACCACAAATTCACGAGCCACAAGTGTCACCAGTGAATGCCATCTGTGCACAGGGAGCAGATAACTAGAGACATCAACAATGAGGCCAGCAGTCATCCAGAAGGCAGTACAAGGAGCTGGGCTTGGGGACCTAAGGCCCCCATCTCCTCACCACCCTAAGACAGCCCTCACTAAGCATCTATATCCAGACACTATCTTAGGGAGGAGAAGGGAAAGGGGAAAACCTTGGAACACCTGAACATTTACCTGGACTACAGTATTCAAACCAGGAGAGATAGCTTTACTTGGCAAGCCATTTCTCCTCCTCCCACAAGCATCTTACACACACAGACTGGAAGTTTGAGAACAAGATTATATCAATAATAGAAAAGAAACCGTGTGTCCTTTGGGTATCTGAGTAGTAGTATACTGCCTTTTAAGGACTAAGTAAAACTAGTGACAGCGTTAAAGAAAAATTATCCAAGGATGCCTCTTAAAGTGCCATAAGGCAGGCTTTATTCAGCACCATTGTGATCGCCTTGGCACCTCTTCAATGGAGTCTTGCTACGGTGGGGAGAAATTGGCCTCAACTCTGAACACAGCATGGACAAGTGAACTTACAGTCAAGGAATGGTGGGGGGTGGTCAGTGGATAGAAAATTACTAAGAGGAAATGTCAGGGTAAGGGGGATTCCGGCTAACCCAACCTAATAGGACTCTTGCAGAAGGCAGTCCAGGACAATCAGATATCATCTGGGGGCTGATGGAGGATGCGGAACCCGATCGGATATCAAGGATGATCAGATACGGAGGGTGGAAGATTCTGGCTAACTTTGCTTAGAAGGGTTCTTTTTCTAAAACTGGATTTTACAAGGAAGTGCGCAGATGGGCCTAGGAAAAGGCTCTTGAGCAAAGCTTGGCCAAGCCCAGAATCTTTGTGAACAGAGGAACACAGAATAACTGGTGGTATTTCAGTATGTTTTATTCTAAAAGGTCTGAGAGCATCCACCAAAAGGAGTTGTGCCATCAATATTTTGGACATATTTTATAACATGTCTTTTTTTGTATTTTTACTTGCATGTTGCTTACTTTTGACTAATGACAACATCTACAAAATAAGAGACACCTGGCGATTTTTATTGTACATGTGTTTACAAAATCTTGCTTCAGATGAGTTATATCATTTATAGCACTTTGTCATGCAATGTTATGGCATGCAGCTTCTGCTATATTAAAAATTAGATTAAATTAATTGGACTTTTAAAACATTTTGTTAAACAAAGTAATGAAGTAAATAAGAATCCCTAATAAATATCTAATTTATACTCACATTTATACTCCAGGCCCAGGTTCAGGAATACATATTGTGTAGACACAGACACACACACACACTTTCTCTCTCTCTCTGTCTCTCACACTCACATACACACACACACACACATACACACAGCCTTAGCCTTAGATGTGAAAAAGTGTCTTGTCTGGAAAAGGAACACACCTATCTGAAACTTAAAGAGGCTGGAAATGTGAAATTTTTTTTCTGGAATAAATAAAATCCCACTTTGCCTTGCTCCCTTCAGAACGTGGTGGAAAGCCTTTCCACTTAGGCAAGGGCTAACTGTTCACTAGAAAATGCCAATGAAGCTCACAGCAACAGGAGTCTATCCATCTGTAATTTCCATTCCCAGAACCAAATACTTTCATCTGTTCCCATGTCTTCCAAAACATTAGTACCCTTGGTGGTAAAGGGAAACATCTACAGATTGTCATTTCAGTTTTGAGAGCCATTCAGAAAGAAAGAGGCGTACTACAAGCTTGGGACCAAGAACAGATTGAATTCATTAAAGAGACACAAGCCAAACTGTTCATCTCTGGTACATGAAAAATTATCACTGTTGTTGTTAAAACCATATGTTCTAGGTAAGAGGACAGGTTTTGTATTCGCTCTAACATTTGTTCTGAGGAATGTTGATGTACTTAATGCTAGTATGTGCTTAGCAGTAATTTGCAAATATGAAAAGTAACCGAGAGTTCCAGAAATGAGTAAGAAGGGTCAGAAACCTCATCTGAGGTATTTCCCCAGTTATCATTGATAATATCATTGAAATATCATCATATATCATGTCCGAATGTTAGAGCATAGACCAAGATCTACTTCACCATCTGTCATCATTTCATAGCTTTCGGCATGTGGGGTCAGACTTTGAAAGACTTTGCTCCCTCCTTAAAAAAAAGTCTTAAAAGAGTTTTTAAGTTTCCATGCCATGAAATTGGTAGAGGCTTTGATCACTTGACCTGAAATGACACTGATTTGTGTCTTCCAGCCGAAAATCTGCTCAGTTCCCCAGACCCAGGTTTAAAACAACACAACACCCCACTTAATTGATGTATAGCATATGAAGTATACGTGAAGTATAGCAATGTGCACTATATAGAAAATCATAAAGTGTTCAGCTTGATGAATTATAACCAGGTGAACGCACTCACAATTTATGTATCCATTCTATATTAGTTTTGGCTGACTAATGTTATAAGAACTTTATTGTTGGTGTCTTTTGATACATGTGGGTATGCATTGCTGTGGATTCCATAGCTAGGATGAAACTGTTGGGTTACAGAGTACATACATATATTCAATTTTAATAGATAATGCCAGTCTTACAAAGAAGTTGCACCAATGTACATTACCACCAGGCATTTTTGGGACTTATACTTGCTCATATCTCTTCCTATTCCTTGGTAGCATCAGCCTTTTTAAATTTGGCCATTTCAGTAGGTTGAATCCCATTGTGGTTTTACTTTGCATTTCCCTGAAAACTAATAAGGTTGAACATCTTTTCCTACATTTTTGGCCCCTTAAAGATCTTCTTTTGTGAATAGTCCAATAGAAAATTGTGCCCACTTTTCTAGTGTGTTGTTTATGTTTTTCTTTTTGATTTGTAGGAATTCTATGTAAATTCTGGAAACAATTTCTCGGTTAGTAATATGCATTCTACATATTTTCCCTTTCTGTAGCTTTAAAAACTCCCTCAATGAGATATTTTGATGAACAGAAATTCTTATTATTAGGTTGTCCAATTTGTCAATCTTTTGACTTAATGTTATTGCCTTTTCTGTCCAAAAAATTTTGCTTACCCACAGGTCATGAAGAAATGCTCCTATGTTATTTTCTAAAAGCTTTATCATTTTACCTTTCACATTGCACAGTCCACCTAGAATTGATTTCTGTGTATAGTGTAAAGTAAGAATGAAGTTTTATTTTATTCTTAAAGTAGATAACCAATAAATTTAGCACCCATTATTGAAATAACTGTTTTTCCACCAGGTCTGTGCATTTATAAAATTCAAGTGTCCATATATGTGTTGCTCTGTTTCCAGACTCTCTGTTATGTTCCACTGGTCTATTTATCCCTTTGTACCAATCCCACACTTAGTGCAATTACTGTAATTTTAAAAATTACTGTATAGTTATAGATCTTTCTACAAGGTAAAATAATTTCCTCTCATTCTTGGGTTTGGCTATTTTTGGTCTTTTGCATGTCCACATACATTTTAAAGTCAGCTTGTAAATTGTAATGAAAATTGTTGGGCTTTTAATTCAAATTGCTTAGATTCTGTAGGTTAGATGGGGGAGAATTAATGTTTTACAATACTGAGTCTTACAATCTATAAACAAAGTACGTCAATAAACAGTAAATCTGTAGGTCTAGTATTTCCTTCAATTTATTTAGTTTATTTATTTGTGTTTAACTATTAATAATTTAATTTAGTGACAATATTTTCAGTAGATTTTTACATATGTCTTGAACATTTTAGATGTATTTCCAAATATTTCCTTTTTGATGATATTATAAATTATAACTTGTAAATTAGTTTTATTGGTTTGGGGTATATAAAATACAATTTATTTTTTAATTCACCTTGGATCCAATATTAATAAATGTACTTATTAATTCTAACAGTATATCTGTACATTCTTATAGACATTCTACATATAAAAATCATATTGTCTGCAAATAATGACAGTTTTATATTTTCCTTTCCAAATTGTGTACTTCTATTTTTTTCATCCTCCCTTGTTGCACTGGCTAAGACCTACAGTACACTGTTGAATAGAAAAGGTGATAATAGGCATTTTTGTCTGTTTTCCAATCTCACAGGGAAAGCGCTTAATGTCGCACCATTAAACCTGGTGTTTGTTTCAATTTTTAAAATACCCTTTCTTGAATTAAGGAGATTTATTTCAATTCCTAATTTGCTAAAATTTTAAAAAATCTAATACTGCATCTTGATCAAATGCTCTTCTGCACCCACCTCAGCCTCCCAAAGTGCTGGGATTACAGGTGTGAACCACCATGCCTGGCCACAGTATTTCAGCTTTATGATGTCACCTATGTAACCATTCTGTTTTTCACTTTCAGCATAGTATTTAACAAGTTACACAAGTTATCCAACAGTTTATTATAATATAGGCTTTGTGTTGGATGATTTTGCCCAACTATAGGCTAATGTAGGTGTTCTGAACATGTTTCAGGCAGGCTAGACTAAGCTATGATGTCTGGTAGGTTAAGTGTATAAAATTCATTTAAACTTACAATGGGTTTATTGGGACACAACTCCATTACAAGTCAAGGAGTCTCTGTATTTGCCAACAGCAGCACTAAAGATGTGAGTGGGAATACTGGAGTCAAGAATTGGCACCGGACGGGTAATTCAAATCCACAAGAGCAAATGAAGAGAACTAGAAATGGTAAATTGGTAGATTAATATAACAGATGCTATGAACATATACTTGCTTTCTTCTCTCAGCTTCTTTAAAATACATAAAATTTAAAATAAAAACAGAAAAAATTAGATACATACAATTAAGTGTTATAATTACATAATTAGAACAATATATTCTTGGGTTTGTAACATTTATAGATGCAAGATGTATAACAATAATAGCACAGAAGGGTGGGAAAGAGAATGGAGCTATACAGAAGTGACATTTATATAGCTAATCGAAATTAAGTTAGTGTAAGTCTCGTGTACAATCTAAAGTAACTCTGACTAGCTAACCAATATATCAGAAGGCCTAGACCAATCACTAAGAAAATAACTTTAAAAATACAGTGAAAAAAGTCATTAAAGGAATTAAATCGTAACACAAACAAATGTTCGCTTACTGTAAAATAAAGCATGAACTGAGATTCGGCCACTGCACTCCAGCCCGGGCGACAGAGCAAGACTCCATCTCAAAAAAAAAAAAAAAAGCAAAAAAAAAAAAAAAAGCAGTAAAGGCAGTAAAGGAGGGATAAAGAAAATAAAGAACAAAAAAGACATGAGACACAGAAAACAAAAAGTAAAATGGCAGACATAAATCCAACGATATCAATAATATTACATATAAATGAATTAAACAACCTAATCAAAAATCAGAAATTGTTGGACTAAACTGTTTTTAAAAGATCCAAATGTATGTTGTCTATAAGAAATACACTTCAGACTCAGAGATACAAATACACTGAAACTAAGAGAGATGAGAAAAATATGCAAATAGATAGAAAAATATGTAAAAGACAGAAAACCATTTAAAGAGCAACCATAAAAAAGCTGGAGTGGCTGAACTAACATCAGACAAAATAGACTTTAAAACAGAAAATGCTAATAGAGATAAAGAGGAACATTTCATAATAATAAAAATGTCAATCCATCAGGAAGATATAATAATTATAAACATATGCACCTAAGAAGAGAGCCCCAAAATACATAAAGCAAAAACGGACAGAAATGAAGGCTGTTATGGACTGAATGCTTGTGCCCCCATCATTCATACGTTGAAACTCCAAACCCCAGTGTGCTGGTATTAGGAATTGGGGCCTTTGGGCCCTAATTTAGGTAACGAGGGTAGAATCCTCATGAAGGGGATTAGAGCCCTAGTAAAAGACAATTCAGAGAGCTAGTTTGCTCTTTTCCTACCACTGAGGAAAACAACAAGAAGTCAGCTGTCTGCAGTCTGGAAAGGCCCCTATCCAGAGCTTGACCTGCTGGCCCCTGATCTCTGTTTCCAACCTCCATAACTATAAGACATAAATGTCTGTTGTTTATAAGTCATTCAGTCTATAATACTTGTTATAGCAGCTTGAACTAAGACAAGAAGAAATTGACAATTGAATAATACTATTTGGAGTCTTCAATGCCCACTTTCAATAATGGACAGAACTAGGCAGAAGGTAGGCTGGGCGTGGTGGCTCACACCTGTAACCCCAGCACTTTGGGAGGCCAAGGCGGGTGAATCACCTGAGGCCAGGAGTTCAAGACCAGCCTGGCCAACATGGTGAAATCACGTCTCTACAGCTAACAATACAAAAATTAGCTGGGTGTGGTGGTGCACACCTGTAATCCCAGCTACTCAGGAAGCTGAGACAAGAGAATCACTTGAACTCAGGAGGTGCTGCCATTGCACTCCACCCTGGACAACAAGAGTGAAATTTCATCTCAAAAAAAAAAAAAAGGCTGGGTGCAGTGGCTCACGCCTGTAACTCCAGCACTTTGGGAGGCCGAGGCAGGCGGATCACAAGGTCAGGAGATCGAGACCATCCTGGCGAATACGGTGAAACCCCGTTTCTACTAAAAATACAAAAAATTAGCTGGGTGTGGTGGCAGGTGCCTGTAGTCCCAGCTACTCAGGAGGCTGAGGCAGGAGAATGATGTGAACCCGGGAGGTGGAGATTGCATTGAGCCGAGATTGTGCCACTGCACTCCAGCCTGGGCGACAGAACCAGACTTTGTCTCAAAAAAAAGAAAAAAAAAAAAAAAAGAAAGAAAAGAAAAGAAAAAAGAAACAAAAGAAAAAGAACTAGGCAAAAGGTAAAAAAAAAAAAGAGGTAGATTACTTGAACAACAATATAAACCAAATAGATCTATAGACTACACCCAACAACTGCAGAATACACATTCTTCTCATTCTCCAGAATAGACCGTATGCTAGGTTATGAAACAAGTCTCAGTAAATTTAAAACGAATAGAATTATTAAAAGAGTATGTTGTCAGACTAAAATGTAAAGAAAAATCAGAGAATGTATTAGTTAGTTAGAGCTGTCATAACAAAGTGCTATAAACTGAGTAGTTTAAAAACCTTATTATCTCACAGTTCTGGAGTCTGGAAGTTCAAGATCAAGGCGTTAGCCAGGTCATTCTCCCTCTAAAGGTGCTAGGGAAGGACCTATTCCAGTTTAAATGGGTGACTTGCATCTTATAAAGCTATTACAAAAAAAAAATGTACTGCAGACATCATGATATTTTTAACCTAAATACTTTAGAATGTACCTTCTAAGAACTGCCACTAAAAAGTTCTGTAAGTAAATAAATGGGCATTTCCTCTGATCCAGAGGTCTAGCGTGTGTGCGTGTGTGTGTGTGCGTGTAAGTGTGTGTCTGTGTTTTTGTGACTGTGCAAGTAGGGTAACATCTCAGACCCTTCACTGTTTCAGAGCCAATAGTACATGGAACCCTTCTGTACATTGAATCAAGATATCATGTAGACTTTCTCAAAAGACTGTCCAAAACTGTCTCTTGCCCAGCTTCTGGTAGTTTCTTGACTTATGGCTAAATAACTCCAATCACCGTTTTCCCTGTATGCATGTCTGTCCAAAACTCTCCATTTTATAAGCACACTAGTGATATTGGAGGCCTGGCCTGCCCTACTCCATTGTGACCTTATTTTAACTAATTACATCTGCAATGACCCTATTTCCAAATAAAGTCACACCTTAGATACAGGGGCTTAAGACTTCAACATAGGCATGTGGGGTAGGAGGTACACAATTTAACCCATAACACAAGGGGAATTATGAAACACTTTGGGATGAATGGAAATGAAGACACAACATATCAAAATTTATGAGATACAGTTAAAACTGTACTTAGAAGGAACTTTACAGTTGTAAATGCCTATGTGAAAAGTAGAAAGATCTCAATTCAATAATTTAACCTTCCACCTTAAGACACTGGGAAAAGAAGAGCAATCTAAACATAAACCAAACAGAAAGAAGGGAATCATGAAGATTCAAGTGGAAATTAGTGAAGTGAGGAAAGAAAAACAGTGAAAATCTATAAAATCAAATGCTGGTTCTTTGAGAAGACAAAAAAAAATTTGACAAACTCTTAGCTAGATTAATCAAGAAACAGAAGACTCAAATTACTAAAATTAGAAATGAAAGAGGGGACATTACTGCCTACCTTAAAGAAATAAAAATAATTATAAGGGAATACTATGAACAACTGTATCTCAATAAGTTAGATAACTTAGATAAAATAGATAAATTTCCAGTAAAATTGACTCAGGAAGAATTCGAATGGCATGTATTATAAGTAAAAAGATTGAATTAGTAATAAAACTTTTTTAAAACTTCCCACAAAGAAAAGCTCAGGCCCAAGTGCTTCACTGGTGAATTCTACCAAACATTTCAGGAATAATTAACAGCGATTCTTCCCAAACTCTTCCAAAAGAACTGAAAAGTGGGGAAAACTTCCTAAATCATTCTATGAAGTCAGAAATACTCTGATACCAAAACCAGACAAAATTTCACATGAAAATAAAACTATAGACCAACATCTCTTATGAATAAATGTAAAAATCCTCAACAAAATATTAGCAAACTGAATTCAGCAACATATAAAAGTATTATACACTATGACTAAATGAATTTTGTCCTAGGAATGCAAGGTTAGTTTAACATTCAAAAATCAATTGATGTAATACACTTAATCAATAGAATGAAGGGCAAAGACCACACAATTATCTCAATAGATGCAGAAAGAGCATTTGACAAAATCTAATAACCTTTCATGATAGAAACACTCAACAGCAATTCTACCCCTAGGAAAATTAAAACAGATGACCATTCATAAACAAGAATGTTAATAGCAGCATTATTCATCATAGTCAAAAAGTGAAAATAATCCAAATGTCCATCCATCGATGAATGGAGAAACAAAATGTAGTATATCTATATAGTGGAATATGACTTATTGATGAGAAGGAATGGCATACTGATACATGCTATGACATAGATGACTTTGAAAACATTATGCTAAATAAAAGAAGCCAGTCATAAAAGACCACATATTGTATGATTCCATTCATATAAAATGTCTAGCATATGAATGTCTCTAGAGACTCAAAGTAATTCGTGGCTACCTAGGGTAAAAGGGGGCTGTAAGGATTGAGAGGTGATACTTAAAGGGTATAAAGTTTATTTTGGAGGTGATGAAAATGTTCTAAAATTCATTGTCTTGATGATTGCATGATTCTGTAAACATGCAAAAAAGTAAATAATTTAAATGAATGAAAATGTATAATTTAAAATGTATAATTTAAATGAATGTGAAAAGTAGAATTTAAATGGGTGAATTGTATCTTATAAAGCTGTTACCAAAAAATTTATTGCAGACATCATGACATGTTTACTCTAAAAATACTTTAGAGTAAACTATCTCCTAAGAACTATCTCCTAAGAACTGGCACTAAGAAGTTCTCTAAATAAATAAGTGTTTATTTTCTTTTATCCAGAGGTCTAGTATGTCTGCTTGTGTGGGTGTCTTGTTTATGTATGTCTATGTGACTGTACAAGGAGGGTAACATCTCAGGCCCTTCACTGTTTCAGAACCAGCAGTACATGAAACCCTTCTAAACACTTACCCAAGATGTAGTCCAGACTTTCTCAAAGGACTGGCCAAGTGAGGATGGCATTTTTCAGCCCTCCTCAGTGAATGACTCCATTTATTTGCGTGTGCCCAAATGACACCACTCTTGCAAAAGAAATGAGATAAAAAATAATGAGTAGGCCAGGCATGGCGGTTCATGCTTGTGATCCCAGCTCCTTGGGAGGTTGATGTGGGAGAATCACTTGAGCCCAGGACTTTGAGACCAGCCTGGCCAACATGGCGAAATCCTGTCTCTACAAAAAAATAAAAATTAGCCGGGCATGGTGGCACGTGCCTATGGTCCACCATAGGCATATGATCAAGTGATCAGGTGAGAGGATCACTTGAGTCTGGGAGGTCAAGGCTGCTGAGCTGAGATCATGCCATTGCACTCCAGCCTGGGCAACAGAGCAAGACCCTATCTCAAAATAATAATAATAATAATAATAATAATAATAATAATAATAATAACGTGTAAAATTTTCTCCTCATTTGCTGTTATTAGTCCATTTTCACACTGCTGATAAAGACATACCCAAGACTGGGAAGAAAAAGTGGTTTAATTGGACTCACAGCTCCACGTGGCTGGGGAGGCCTCAGAATCATGGCTGAAGGTGAAAGGCATGTCTCACATGGCAGCAGACAAGAGAAGAGAGCTTGTGCAAGGAGACTCCTGTTTTTAAAACCATCAGATCTCGTGAGACTTATTCACTATCATGAGAACAGCAAGGGGAAGACCTGCCTCCATGATTTAATTACCTCCCTCCGAGTCCCTCCCATGACACATGGGAATTCAGGACGAGATTTGGATGGAGACACAGCCAAACCATATCACTTGCTTAAGAGAAAATCTTTAACTGTGGACTTGTCATTCCATCATTCCTGTCAGCCTGAGTTGCTGAATGATGTGTGGAGGAGACTCATCTGTCAACCCAGAAAACGTGCTCTGAACTCAGACTCGAATGCAAATTAGACTGCTCCCTTTTTGGCCTCACCACATTTTTGTGTCCTGCACTACAGCAGGTAGTGCTATCCTAACAGAGTCGTCTTCAGACTCACAAAGGAAGAAAGCTGCTCTTCTGTGTTCTCCCTGCATTCCCTCCTCCAGTGTGTCTTCAGAAAGATAAATGCCTCCTCTGAAGCTATGGCTCCTGATAGTCATCAATTTGCAGAATATTTACCTCAGAAGCCAGGAGGATTTTCAGCAGCTACCTGACAAGGAAAAGGACCTCTTGGCTAGCACCCAACCACGGTCCTACACCTTAATCTTCGACTCTCCTGCCACACACGCCTTCCAGGGGATGGCTCCTTCCTCGTCTTGGCAAGCCTGTGTCTGGTCTCCCATAGAAGCAAGTGCTAGGCGCTGCCACTCCTACTGTGACAACAGGCTAAAGCCAATTTTCCAAGCAAATATACCATGAGTAAATATTGATTCTAGACCTCAGTATTTCTTCTTTTACTGTTATATTTATTTAATCCTGCATGTCCGCAAGCAGATTTAGTCCATGTGCACAGGGTAACTGCACTAATTCCTGTGGTACCAGGAGGGCTTCTTGGCAAGTCTCCATTGACAAGAAGACCTCATGCTCCTTCTTCTATCACAAAAAAGTGGAAGTGGTTCAATGTGGTGGCTCAGATATGTAATTCCAGCAGTTTGGGAGGCTGATGCAGGAGAATTGCTTGAGCCCAAGGGTTTGAGACTAGTCTGGGTAACATAACCAGATCCCATCTCTATAAAAAATAAATTTTTAAAAATTAGCCAGGCGTGGTGGCACGCACCTGTAGTCCCAGCTGCTCTGGAGGCTGCAGTGGGAGGATCGCTTGAGCTCAGGAGTTTGAGACTGCAGTGAGCCATGGCTATGTACTGCACTCTAGCCTGGGGACAGAGTGAGACTTTGCCTTCCCTGGAAGGAAAGAAGGACGGAAGGAAGGAGGGAAGGAGTGGGGAGGTAGGGAGGGAGGAAGGGAAGGGAGAGAAAGAAGGAAGGAAGGAAGGAAGGAAGGAAGGAAGGAAGGAAGGAAGGAAGGAAAAAGGGAAGTAAAAAAGGAAGGCAGGGTGGGAGGGAAAAAAGGAAGGAAGAAAGGAAGGAAGGAAAAAGGAAGGAAAGAAGGAAAAAGGGAAGGAAAAAAGGAAGGGAGGGAGGGAAAAAAGGAAGGGAAGGAGGGAGGGGAAAAAAGGAAGGAAGGAAGGAAAGAGAGACAGAAAGAAAGAGAGAAGAAAGAAAAGAAAGAAAGAGAAAGGAAGGAAGGAAAAGAAAGAAAGAGAGAGAAAAAGAAAGAAGTGGAAGTACCTTCGCTTTTCCCACTAGCATCTGGCATATGCCTGAGGCATTTCGAAGCACTCTAGGATTCTCATGGAAGACTATTTTTAAACTATCTGAGCGATGGCAAGAAGGGTGGATGTTTTTGAATACGTATTCTTATTACTAGAAAGTTTCCAGGGTTGCTGAAATTACATTACAGTCTTAAAATCCTTTTTGTTTGTTTATGGACAAAAATGGCTTAGGTAGTCAGAATCCAATATAAAGCCACATGCAACTATATTTCCTAATATTAATATTCTGTGGAATAAGGTGACATTAGAAAGAGATTAGTTCCTGCTAGACACACATTTTTACATAAACGAATGTCTGATCCTATAGTTTCACGGCAGATCTTTATGGCTGCAAATCAAAAAAGCACAGCGTAGACTCATCTTGCCTCTTCCTGTGTGCCCTAAACAAACCGTAACCTTGAATCATGATTTCATTATCACAGACAGTAGAATTCCATCAAACATCTGTAGCACCAACTATGTCAAAGTTATGAAGGTAAAACCGAATTCTCAGTTTACGTGTTTCACGCAATAATCTGCAAATATATTTCTTCAATCTCCAAAAACTTATACATATTTAATGCCACAGAGGCTTTCTAATGCTCAGGTGAGAATAAGTCACCTTTGCTTTTTAGACTAAATTTTAGACTGAAACTCATAAATCACAAGGACTGTCAGTGAAGACCACATAGTCATCTTTCCTTTAGTCTAAACAAAAAGCCCTGGGAATGGGTCTCAGAAGAAAAATCTTTGAAGATGTGTGGAGAAGCCCCAAAATATATTTCTGTGCATCTCTATAATTAGTGTTATATCTACCTACTGCTATTGCATAAGTTGTATATTATATCACACTAGAGGCTTTTTAAGAGGTGATATTTCACCTGCATATAAGTTTAAAACAACACATTTTCTGTAGTCAATAAGTTATTAGCCTCTGAGACCCATAAGAGAAATTCTGAATTGAAGATTTTCCTCCAGAAAAGGTAGAAAAGAAGAACCCTGGCAAGTAATAATTTAATAATTGTTCTTCTGTGTAACACTCAATACCATCCATTTTTTTTCTCTAACCAAGATCTATAAATACAATAAAAGTAAATGATATTTCATCACAGAACATATTTTACATATATTCTGGCTAAAGACCAAATATAATCTAATTTTCACAATAAGTGGAGAATAATTGGCAAAGTCATGTGTCTTAACATTTTATTGGGTTTTATTTTAAAGACCGAAAAAAATTGTGAAGGAAACAATTTTTATGAAGTCTATCAACACTAAAAAATGTGCTTGTAAAAGCTGGATCTGGTCTGAAATAGAATATACGAAAGGCAAGTTCATGAAAATGCATGAACTATAAAAATGTTTTTCATTACTGGTAGTAGTCTCGCCAGAAACCCACTGTTAAATTAATAATTAACCCTGAAAAGAGAAAACTAAAAGCAAATAAAGTAAATATGTGGCACTTACCGACCAACACCAGACAAGCTGAGTCTGAACAATTTTCTAGCTTATTCTGCTCCCAGCTTTTCCACTCAGAACATCACAATCTTAAGCGGGATGCTCAGGCAGGAGCTTCTCAGGCAAGCAGCCTTTATCCTACAGGAGCTCTGTACCATGGCACCTAATGAGGTTTATGAAAATAATTGATAAGATAACCTACCCTCACTTTGTAGTGAGAACTTGGAGGCTGAGCTTGGTGTCTGACGCCTGTAATCTCAGCACTTTGGGAGGCTGAGGCAGGAGGATCGCCTGAGCCCAGGAGTTCAAGGCTGCAGAGAAGCATGATTGTGCCACTGCACTCCAGCCTGAGCAACAGAGCAAGGCACTATCTTAAAAGAGAAGATTGTGGCTGGGCACAGTGGCTCATGCCTGTAATCTCAGCACTTTCGGACGCCAAGGTGGGTGGATCAAGAGGTCAGGAGATGGAGACCCTCCTGGATAACACAGTGAAACCCCATCTCTACTAAAAATACAAAAAATTAGCCAGCCGTGGTGGCACGTGCCTGCTTAGGAGGTTGAGGTAGTAGAATCTCTTGAATCTGGGAGGCGGAGGTTGCAGTGAGCCAAGATCTCGCCGCTGCACTCTGGCCTGGGTGACAGAGCAAGACTTTGTCTTGAAAAAAAATTGTACATTTATTACTAACTTAAGCATCAATACGTACAACTTTGAAGAAGGCTCTGTCAAGTCCTATCATCAACTTCCAGTTCCTCTACACTGAAAATTCTGGAATGATTTTCAGTGTTTTCTGTTTATTTGGCTTGGCAACTCAGTCTCTCTGTCTCTGTCTCTCTCTCTTTCTCTCTCCCTCTCTCTTTCCTTGCCTAACTTCCTCCTTCCCTGCCAAATCTTTCATTCTGTCAATGATCACTTTGAAATAATCAGCTTTACTCTGCAAGCTACAGTGACAGGAAGGCAGTCGAAATCCCGTTGTGGGAGTTTAGTCGCCTCAGATTCAGGATCTGAGTTGAAAATCGAATTTCTGCTATTGCTCCCGACTCACTTAAGCACTACTCAGAAAATATTTGCTGAGCTAGGCACTCTGTTCTAGTTACTCAAGATACAGCAGTGAACAAAAAAGTCTTTGCTCACACAGAGCTTATATTCTAGCTGGGGGAATCAAGAGAGTAAACAAATATGTAATACCCTGGGTGGTTGGAAATGCTGTGAAGAAAAATAAAGCAGGGGAGGGAACAGAACATGAAGTGCAGGGGCTGAGGTGGTTTACAATGGACCGGTCAGAGAAGGCTCTGCGATGCGCTGACATCTGAGAAGAAAGCTGGAGAAGAGCAGGTGAGTCCGGCAGATTCAGGCAGAGAGAACCAAGCACTGGGGAGAGCAAGTGCAAAGGCTCGAAGGCAGGCGTGTGCAGGGGTGTTCAAGGAACAAGAAGGAAATCAAAATGGCCGACGCAGCGTGACTCAGGGAAGGAAGGGGCAATGAAGATGGTAATGAATGAAGAAGGGAACCTGGAGCCAGGGAATGGCGGAACTTAGACAATGGTAGGCATTTAGGGCTTTACTCTGAGAGAGGTGGGAAACCCGCTGAGAATCTTCAACAAAGGAGCGGCACAATCTGACTTCTGTTTTCAAAAGATTACCCTGGAAGGTATGTGAAAAAATAGATTGGAGAGTTACAAGGATAGACTCAGAGATATGAGTTAAAAGGCTATTGCAACGCTGCCATTTTTAACTGTATTGGAGTAATTAGTGCTGACCTTGCCCTCCTATTGTCAACAATTGGAAAACTGAACAAAGGTCTAACATGCTTCATATCACATTCAAATTTTATATCAGACTTACACTGGACAAGAGATTTTTCACAGGACTGTGATATGTGATAAAAAGGGGAAAAAACAGGGTAAGTCCTACTTCAGCTGTCTGCTTGGTGGTATTTTTTGAACTGTGCTGCAGGGAGAGAGAATCCAAGCAATATATGGGCATTTCACTAAGTGAGATAAGGGGGCCTCAAGTAGCAGGAATTTGCCAGGCAGAATACTGAGGGGTAGGATCTGTACAGATAAAGAGATATAGAAATCAACAGAGGGATTCCCTTGATTCTATTGCTGAATATTCATATGTCCATGGATGGGCCCGGCAAGGGTCTCCTGAGAAGCTGTAAGCCAAACAATTCTCAGAGCTCACACTGGGCTGGGAGATCATGAAAACATGCCAGCCAGGCACAGTGGCTCATACCTATAATCCCAGCACTTTTGGAGGCCAAGGTTTGTGGATCACTTGAACCCAAGAGTTCAAGACCAGTCTGGACAACATGGTGAAACCCCATCTCTACTAAAAATATAAAACTTAGCCAGGTGTGGTGGCATGCATGCGTAGTCCCAGCTACTTGGGAAGCAAAGCGGAGAGGATTGCTTGAGCCCCGAGGCAAAGGTTGCAGTGAGCCAAGATTGCATTGCACCACTGGACCCCAGCCTGGACAACAGAGCAAAAACCCCATGCCAACCAGTGCGGAAAAACCTCACTAACATCTAGGGCATTAGTAAGACGATGCTTTAGATCCGGAGCTAAACTAGGCCTAGAGCCAGGACTATTGTTGATCTACCCCAAGAAAAGCCTGAGACAAGCCCCAAAAGGTTCTTCACCAAAAGGTGAAGCTGAACTGCAAGTTTCTTAACTATCTGCCAAAATAAATGTCAACACATCTTAAAGAAATTTAGCAAAACCAAGACATGAACAATGTACTATTCAAAATTTTCAGCATCCAAGAAAAAATTACTAGACATGCAAGGGAGAAAAGTCAGTCAATAAGAAGCTAGAAATATAGTGGCCCCCTCTTCTCCACAAAGGATACATTTTATGACCAACCCCTACCCTGCCACTTCCGTGGTGGATGCCTGAAACCATGGATAATACCAAACCCTGTGCATACTATGTTTTCACCTATACATATAAACCTATGAGAAAGTTTAATTTATAAATTAGGCACGGTCAGAGATTAACAGCAATAACTAATAATAAAATAGAACAATTACAGGAATGTACTGTCATACAAGTTATGTGAATGTGGTCTCTCTCTTTCTCAAAACATGTCATTGTACTGCACTCAGCCATCTTCCTATGATTTGCCAGTCTGATAACTGAGACAGCTACCAAGTGACTCATAGGCAGGCAGCATATAAAGCTGAGATGCACTGAATAAAGGGATTATTCATATCCTGGGCAGGACAGAGCAGGACAGTGGGAGGTTCCATCATGCTACTCAGAATGGCACATAATGTAAAACACGTGAATTGTTTATTTCTGGAATTTTTCCTTTAATATTTTAGACCACAGTTGACCATGGATAACTGAAACTGTGGAAAATAAACTGTGGATAAGTGGGGGGAACCACTGTAAAAGGCAAATTAAATGAAAGTAAGTAGAGGAAAGGGAATAATAAAGATAAGAGTATTAATCGATGAAATAGAAATTGACATCCAATAGAGAAAGTTAATAAATCCCAAAGCTGGTTCTTTGAAAATATCAGCAAAGTTGATAAACATATAGTTAAATTGCCAAAAGTAAAAATGAAAAAGGACAGAAAACTGGTCCAAATTGTGTCCTCCCAAAATCCAGATGTTAAAGCCCTCATCCCCAGTGCTATTGTATTTGGAGATACAGCCATTAAGGAAATAATTAAATTAGGTCATAAGATTGAAGCCTGATACAAAAATTAACCAGGCATGGTGATGCATGCCTGTAATCTCAGCTACTCAGGAGGCTGAGGCAGGAGAATCACTTGAACCTGGGAGGCGGAGGTTGCAGTGAGCCGACATCGCACCATTGCACTCCAGCCTGGATGACAGAGTCAGACTCTGCCTCGGGAAAAAAAAAAAAAAAGATTGAAGCCCTAAACCAATAGCACTAGTGATCTTCCAAGAAGAGGAAGAGACGCCAGAGCTCTCTCTCTTTCTCCACACATGCATAGAAGAAAGGCCCTAGAAGGACACAGTGAGACGGCAGCACTCTGCAAGCCAAGAGAGCCCTCCCCAGAAACCAAATTTTCTGGCACCTTGATCTTGAACTTCTAGTCGCCAGAACTGTGAGAAAATAAATGTCTGTTATTTAAACCATCCAGTCTGTGGTGTTCTGTTATGGCAGCCCAAGCTCATAATAATAATGATGATAATACATATTTCAGTAGCAAGAGATGGAGTGCTACTGTAACAAACACCTAAAAATCTGGAAGAGACTTTGGAAATGGATAATGGGTAGAGGCTGAACGAGCTTTGAGGTGCATGCTAGAAAAAGCCTAAATTGCCATAAAAAGACTTTAGTAGAAATATGGACGTTACAGTGATTCTGGTGAGAGCTCAAGAAGAGGAGAGGATAGCTGTAGAGAAAGTGAAAGCTTTTATCATCTTAGAGAATATATATCATCATGAATAGAACGTTAATAGAAACAGGACATTAAATCTGCCTCTGGCCAGAAAGAGATCATCATGGCGGATGGCAGGCAGGACTAGATTGCAGCTCCAACTCAGACAGACAGCAGCCTACGGAGACTCGCATCATCAATTTTAGCTCCAGAACGACTGCAAGAACAAACCAGCAATCCCCAGAAGACACACAGACCCTCTGAAGGAAGCAGGCTGCTCCTGCAGGACCAGAAGACACCCCAAATACTGTGAATGCCCAAACTGTGAAAGTGATAAAGGGAGACCCTTCGCCCCCAACACACACCCCCACTGGGGTAACAGGAGGTCTAGATTGCAGGAGAAGTTTCTGACCTTACCTGGAGCCTGAGTCAATTTATTGCTGAGCAAAATACAGGGGTAGAGGAAGCTGGGTCCCCAAGCATGCCATTCCTGCCTGGCACCACAGGGATCTTTCGGGAGGGCGGCCTGAGGCACAGGGGAAAATACCACAGGAAGAAGGAAGTCTCCAGCGGAACTTTGTAACAATTTGAAATGGGTGAGAAGCCCCCTGACTAGAACTTGGGGAGGGTGCAAATCCCGTGTGCAGACTCCACAGGCGGGGGAAGAACCAAAGCTCTTTTCTTTCGCAGCTGGGAGGCAGGTAGCCTGGGGCAAGTTCTCAACCCCTGCTCACCCACTGCCTGGAAACAGACTCGGGGCTCTTAGCGGGGTGTAGTGGAAGTGAGACCAGTCCTTTGGATTGCGTGGGAGCTGGGTGAGGCCTGTGACTGCCAGCTTTCCCCCCACTTCCCTGACAACCTGCATGACTCATAGAGGCAGCCATAATCCTCCTTAGGTACGCAACTCCACTGACCTGGGAACACCTGGGAACCTCACCCCCAACCCCCACAGCAGCTGCAGCAAGACCCACCCAGTGAGAGTCTGAACTCAGACCCACCTATCCCTGGCCCCACCTGATGGGCCTGCCCTACCCACCCTGGTAGCTGAAGGCAAAGAGCATATACTCTTGGGAGTTCTATGGCCCTGCCCACCAGCAGCTTCTCACCATACTACCACAGCTGATGTTCTCTGGAAAGCGCCACCTCCCGGCAGGAGGCCAATCAGCACAAAAATAGAACGTTAAACCACCAAAACTAAGAACCCTCACAGAGTCCATTTCACCCTCCTGCCACCTCCACCAGAACAGTTGCTGGTATTCACAGCTGAGAGACTCATTGATGATTCGCATCACAGGACTCTCTTGCTGGGTGGCTAGACCCAGAAGAGAGATAACAATCACTACAGCTTGGCCCACAGGAAGCCACATCCATAGGAAAAGCGGGGAAGTACTATCAGGGAAAACCCTGTGGGACAAAAGAATCTAAACAACAGCCTTCAGCTCTAGACCTTCCCTCTGACAGAGCCTACCCAAATAAGAAGGAACCAGAAAACCAACTCCAGTAATATGACAAAACAAGGCTCGTTAATACCCCCCCACCTCAAAATCACACTAGCTCACCAGCAATGGATCCAAACCAAGAAGAAATCCCTGATTTACCTGAAAAAGAATTCAGGAGGTTAGTTATTCAGGTAATCAGGAGGCACCAGTAAAACGCAAAGCAAGGAAATCCAAAAAATTATACAATAAATGAAGGGAGAAATGTTCGAGGAAATAGATAACATAAAGAAAAAACAAAACTTTGGGAAACATTGGACACACTTATAGAAATGCAAAATGCTCTGGAAAGTCTCAGGAACAGAATTGAACAAGAAGAAGAAAGAAATTCAGAGCTCGAAGATAAGGTCTTTGAATTAACCCAATCCAACAAAGACAAAGAAAAAAGAATAGGAAAATACGAACAAAGCCTCCAAGAAGTCTGGGATTATATTAAACAACCAAACCTAAGAATAATTGGTGTTCCTGAGGAAGAAGAGAAATCTAAAAGTTTGGAAAACATATTTGGGGGAATAATTGAGGGAAACTTCCCTGGTCTTACTAGAGACCTAGACATCCAAAGACAAGAAGCACAAGGAACACCTGGGAAATTCATTGCAAAAAAGTTCATCACCTAGGCACAGTGTCATCAGGATATCTAAAGTTAAGACAAAGGAAAGAATCTTTAGAGCTGTGAGACAAAAGCACCAGGTAACTCATAAAGGAAAACCTATCAGATTAATAGCAGACTTTTCAGCAGAAACCCTACAAGCTAGAGGTCATTGGGGCCCTCTCTTCAGCCTCCTCAAACAAAACAATTATCACTCAAGAATTTTGGATCCAGTGAAATTAAGCATCATATCTGAATGAAAGATACAGTCTTTTTCAGACAAACAAATGCTGAGAGAATTCACCACTACCAAGCCACCACTATAAGAATTGCTAAAAGGAGCTCTAAATCTTGAAACAAATCCTGGAAACACATCAAAACAGAACCTCTTTAAAGCATAAACCACACAGAACCTATGAAACAAAACACAATTTAAAAAGCAAAAATGAAAAGGAAAAAGCCAAGGTACACAGGCAATAAATAGCACAATGAATGCAATGGTACCTTACATCTCAATACTAACATTGAATATAAATGGCCTAAACGCTCCACTCAAAAGATGCAGAACCAGCTGGGCACAGTGGCTCATGCTTTTAGTCCTAGCACTTTGGGAGGACAAGGCAGGCAGATCACCTGAAGTCAGGAGTTTGAGATCAGCCAGGCCAACATGGCGAAATTCTGTTTCTACTAAAAATACAAAAATTAGCCAGGCGTGGTGGCACATGCCTGTAATTCCAGCTACTTAGGAGGCTGAGGCAGGAGAATTGCTTGAACCCAGGAGGTAAAGGTTACAGTGAGCTGATATCATGCCACTGCATTCCATTCTGGGTGACAGAACAAGACTCCATCTCAAAAAAAGAAAAAAAAAAAAAAAAAGACATAGAACTATAGAACTGTAGAATGGATAAGAACTCACCAACCAACTATCTGCTGCCTTCAGGAGACTTACCTAACACATAAGGACTCACATAAACTTAAAGGGGTGGAAAAAGGCATTTCATGCAAATGGACGCCAAAAATGAGCAAGTGTAGCTACACTTACATCAGACAAAACAAACTTTAAAGCAACAGCAGTTGAAAGAGACAAAGAGGGACACTACATAATGGTAAAAGGCCTTGTCCAACAGGAAAATATCACAACCCTAAACATATATGCATCTAACACTGGCATTCCCAAATTTATAAAACAATTACTAATAGGCCTAAGAAATGAGATAGACAGCAACACAATAATAGTGGGGACTTCAATACTCCACTGACCGCACTAGACAAGTCATCAAGACAGAAAGTCAACAAAGAAACAATGGATTTAAATTATACCTTGGAACAAATGGACTTAACAGATATATACAGAATGTTTCATCCAACAACCTCAGAATACGCATTCTATTCAACAGCACATGGAACTTTCTCCAAGATAGACCATACAATAGGCCACAAAACGAGCCTCAATAAATTTAAGAAAATTGAAATTATATCAAGCACTCTCTCAGACCACAGTAGAATAAAACTGGAAATCAACTCCAAAAGGAACCTTCAAAAGCATGCAAATACATGGAAATTTAAAAACCCACTCCTGAATGAGCATTGAGTCAAAAACAAAATCAATATGGAAAATTTAAAAGTTTTCAAACTGAACAACAATAATGATACAAGCTATTAAAATCTCTGGGATACAGCAAAGGCAGTGCTAAGAGGAAAGTTCATAGTCCTAAACACCTACATCAAAAAGACTGAAAGAGCACAAACTGACACTCTAAGGTCACACCTCAAGGAACAAGAGAAACAAGAACAAACCAAACCCAAAACTAGCAGAAGAAAGAAAATAACCAAGATTAGAGCAGAACTGAATGAAATTGAAACAACAACAAATACAAAAGATAAATGAAACAAGAAGTTGGTTCTTTGAAAAGATAAATAAAATTGATAGACCATTAGCAAGATTAACCAAGAAAAGAAAGGAGAAAATCCAAATAACCTCATTGAGAAGCGAAACAGGAGATGTTACAACTGCTACCACTGAAATACAAAAGATCATTCAAGGCTACTGTGAACACCTTTATGCACATAAACTAGAAAACCTAGAAGAGATGGATGAATTCCTAGAAAAATACAACCCTCCTAGCTTAAATCATGTAGAATTAGACACCCCAAAAAACCAATAACAAGCAGTGAGATTGAAATGGTAATCAAAACATTACCAACAAGAAAAAGTCCAGGACCAGATGGATTCACAGCAGAATTCTACTGGACATTCAAAGAAGAATTGGTACCAATCCTTTTGACATTATTCCGTAAGGTAGAGAAACCCTCCCTAATTCATTCTATGAAACAAGCATCACCCCATACCAAAACCAGGAAAGAACATAATAAATAAAGAAAACTACAAACCAATATCCCTGATGAACATAGATGTTAAAATCCTTAACAAAATACTACCTAAGCAAATCCAACAACATATCAAAAAGATAATCCACCATGATCAAGTGGGTTTCCTACTAGGGATGCAAGAATGGTTTAACATACACAAGTCAATAAATTTTTGATACCACATAAACGGAATTAAAAACAAAAGTCACATGATCATCTCCATAGATGCAGAAAAAGCATTCAACAAAATCCAGCATCCCTTTATGATTAAAACTCTTAACAAAATTGTCATACAAGGGACATACCTCAATGTAATGAAAGCCATCTATGACAAACCCACAGTCAACATAATACTGAATGGGGAAAAGTTGAAAGCATTCCCTCTGAGAACTGGAACAAGACAAGGATGCTCACTCTCACCACTCCTCTTCAATCTAGTACTGAAAGTCCTAACCAGAGCAATCAGACAAGAGAAAGAAATAAACAGCATCCAAATCCGTTAACAGGAAGTCAAACTGTCAGTGTTAGCTGATGATATGATCATTTACCTTGAAATCTCTAAAGACTTCTCCAGAAAGCTCCCAGAACTGATTAAAGAATTCGGCAAAGTTTCCAGATAAAGATTAATGTACACAAATCAGTAGCTCTTCTATATACCACCAGCGACCAAGTGGAGAATCAAATCACAAACTCAACCTCTTTTACAATAGCTGCAAAAAATTAAAATACTTAGGAATATACCTAACCAAGGAGTCAAAAGACCTCTACAAAGAAAACTACAAAACACTGCTGAAAGAAATCATAGATGATACAAGCAAATGGAAACACATCCCATGCTCATGGATGGGTAAGAATCAATATTGTGAAAATAACCATACTGCCATAAGCAATCTACAAATTGAATGCAATCCCCATCAAAATACCACCATCATTCTTCACAGAATTATAAAGAACAATTCTAAAATTCACATGGAACCAAAAAAGACCTCGCATAGCCAAAGCAAGACTAAGCAAAAAGAACAAATCTGGAAGCATCACACTACCTGATTTCAAACTATACTATAAGGCCATGGTCACCAAAACAGCATGATACTGGTATAAAAATAGGCACACAGACCAATGGAACAGAATAGAGAACCCAGAAATAAACCCAAATACTTACAGCCAACTGATATTCAACAAAGCAAACAAAATATAAAGTGGAGAAAGGACATCCTTTTCAACAAATGATGCTGGGATAATTGGCTAGCCACCTATAGGAGAATGAAACTGGATCCTCATCTCTCACCTTATACAAAAATCAACTCAAGATAAAGGACTTAAACCTAAGATTTGGAACAATAAAAACTCTAGAAGATAACATTGGAAAAACCCTTCAAGACATTGACTTAGGCAAGGATTTCATGACCAAAAACCCAAAAGCAAATGCAATAAAAACAAAGATAAATTGTTGGGACCTAATTAAACTAAAGAGCTTTTGCACAGCAAAAGGAACAGTCAGCAGACTAAACAGACAACCCACTGAGTGGGATTAAATCTTCACAATCCATACATCTGACAAAAAACTAATATCTAAAGTCTACAACGAACTCAAACAAATCAGTAAGAAAAAAACAATCCCATCAAAAAGTGGGTTATGGACACGAATAGACAATTCTCAAAAGAAGATGCACAAATGGCCTACAAACATGAAAAAATGCTCAACATCACTAATGATCAGGGAAATGCAAATCAAAACCACATGCGATACCACCTTACTCCTGCAAGAATGGTCATAATCAAAAAATTTTTTAAAAGTAGATGTTGTCATGGATGGCATGGATGTGGTGATCAGAGAACACTTCTACACTGCTGGTGGGAATGTAAACTTGTACAGCCACTGTGGAAAACTTTGAGGAGATACCTTAAAGAACTAAAAGTAGAACTACCATTTGATCCAGCAACCCCACTACTGGATATCTATCCAGAGGAAAAGAAGTCATTATACGAAAAAGATACTTACACATGCATGTTTATAGCAGCACAGTTTGCAATTGCAAAATCATGAAACCAACCCAAATGCCCATCAATCAACAAGTGGATAAAGAAACTGGTGGCCAGATGCAGTGGCTCATGCCTGTAATTCCAGCACTTTGGGAGGTTGAGGTGGGTGGATCATGAGGTCAGTTCGAGACCAGCCTGGCCAACATGGTGAAACTCCATCTCTACTAAAGATTTAAAAACAAAAAAATTAACTGGGCGTTTGCCTGTAATCCCAGCTGGTCAGGAGGCTGAGGCAGGAGAATCGCTTGAACCCAGGAGACAGAGGTTGCAGTGAGCCAAGATCATGCCATTGCACTCCAACCTGGGCAACAGGGCAAGACTGTGTCTCAAAAATAAAAAATAAAAAAACAAAAAACAAAAACAAAACAAAACAAAAACTGTGGTGTATATATATGATGGAATACTACTCAGCCATAAAACAAAATGAATTATAGGCATTTGCAATGACCTGGATGATATTTGAGACTATTATTCAAAGCAAAGTAACTCAGGAACGAAAACCAAACACTCTATGTTCTTACTGATATGTGGGAGCTAAGCTATGAGGATGTAAAGGCATAAGAATGATACGGTGGACTTTGGAGACTTGGGGGAAGGGTGTGAGGGGAGGGAGGGATAAAATACTATAAATAGGGTGCAATGTATACTGCTCAGGTGATGAGTGCACCAAAATTTCAACATCACCACTAAAGAACTTACTCATGTAACCAAAATACCCCAATAACATATGGAAAAAAAATTTAATGCTTCTGGTGAGGTCTCAAACACCAGTGAGGAACATGCTATTGGAAACTGAAGGAAAGAAAATCGAAGTGGCAGAGAATTTGGCTCAATGATGTTCTAGTGTTTTGTGGAAGGTAGAACTCGTAAGTGGTAACCTTGGATATCTAGCTTAGGAAATTACTAAGCAACATGTGGAAGGTTCAGCCTGGGTTCTCCTTACTGCTTGTAGTAAAATGTGAGAGCAGGGAGATGAATTGAAGAACGAATTGTTAGGCAAAAAGGAAACAGTACTTGAAGTTTTGGGAAATTCTCAACCTATCCATATTTCAAAAAATAAGAAAGTGTGTTTTGGAAAGAATGCCAAAAGTGTGACTATGCAATCACTCCATAAAGAGATTATCCATGAAGTTAGTCAACCATTTCATCAAAAGCCAGGAATAGAGATGGGATTATACCAGAATAAACAATGCCAGTTTGGACCAAAGACAACAGAGATGGGATGAAATTAAAACCAGGCTTTTGGACTCTTGGGATTCTATGTGATGAGACAGTAGAGCTATTTGGCTGATAACTTGCTTTCTCCTTCAAGAAAAGGGAAGAATGATCCCAAAGATGGCTTAGAGATTATTAAGGTTTCCACTCCCATTACAGGATCAGAGTGCAAGACTGTTACCTCCTCAGTTTCAGAGGTAGGGCTACCTTTCATGTTTCAGTAGGCCAGCCTGTCCCCACTCAGTACCTCAAGGGCAGGGCCTCCATTCATAACCAAGGTGGCAGCACCACAATCTGGTCATTTGGAGTGATACTGATGTCCCACTGGGTCCAGATAGCAGAGCATCCAAGCAAAGAGGATTATCCTTGAGCCCTAAGATCTCATAAATTTGCCTTGCTAGGTTTTGTACTTGCTTGGGGCCCATAACCCCTTTCTTCCTTCCAGTTTCTCCCTTTTGGAATGGAAATGTCTATCTTATACCTGTCCCACCATTGTATTTTGGAAGCACGTAACTTGTCTGTTTCACAGATTCACAGGTAAAAAGGAATTTTGCCTCAGGACAAATCGCACCTGGAGTCTCACCCATGCCTGATTTAGATGATATTTAGATGAAACTTTGGACTTGGAATTGATACTGAAATCGGTGAAGACTTTTGAGGCTCTTGGTAGAGGATAAATGTATTTTGCATGCAAAAAAAACAAAAACGAAAAAAGCTTAAGTTTTGGGAGGCCAGAGGGCAGAATGTTACAAACTGAATTATGTTCCCCCCAAATTTATGTGTTGAAGCCCTAGCTCCCCATGTGATGTTGTTTGGAGATAGGGCCTTTAAGGAGGTAACTTAGGTTAAATGAGGTCGTAAGGGTGGGGTTCTACTCCAAGAAGAGGAAGAGACACCAGAGATCTCTTTTTGTGTGCATACACAGAGGAAAGACCATGTGAGGACACAGTGAGAATGTGGCTAGGTGCAAGCCAGGGAAACAAGAGGCTACCAGAAACCAACCCTGATGGCCCCTTAATCTTGGACTTCTAGCCTCCAAAAATGTGAGAAAGTAAATTTCTGTTGTTTAGGCCACACAGCCTGTGGTATTTTGTCATGGCAGCCCTATTCAGTCTAACACAAAAATCAAGATCATAAATATCAGGAATGAAAGAGGGGACATCACTACAGTCCCTATAGAAACCAAAAGAATAATACAAATATATTATAAACTTATAATAATAACTTAGATGAAGTGGACAAATGTCTTGAAAAACATAAATTACCAAAACAGATACAAGAAGAAATAAAAATCTGACTGGTCACATTAAAGAAATTGAACATATCCCAACAATTTTATTAGATGAGCATTACCTTGATGACAAAATTTATGAGAAAACAAAATTTTGACCAGTATTTGTCACAAACACAAATGAAAAAGTGCTTTAAAATTAGCAAATTGAAAATACAGCAATAGGGCCATACAGGTGCGGTGGCTCACACCTGTAATCCCAAACTTTGGGAGGCCAAATCAGGTGGATCACTTGAGGTCAGAAGTTCAAGACCAGCTTAGCCAACATGGTGAAACCCCATCTCTACTAAAAAATACAAAAATTAGCTGTGCATGGTTGTGGGCACCTGTAGTTCCAGCTACTTGTGAGGCCGAGGCAGGAGAATTGCTTGAGCCCAGGAGGCAGAGGATGCAGTGAGCTGAGATCACATTACTGCACTCCAGCCTGGGTGACAGATTAGAGATCTTGATAAATAGAGAGATATGCCTTGTTTATGTACTGTATAATGTTAAGGTATTAATTCTCCCCAAATGGATCTATAGAATAAGCACAATCTCAGTCAAAATCCCAGAAGATTCCCTTTTTTTTTTTTTGAGATGGAGTCTCGCTCTGTCGCCCAGGCTGGAGTGCAGTGGCGCGATCTCGGCTCACTGCAAGCTCCGCCTCCTGGGCTCACGGCATTCTCCTGCCTCAGCCTCCTGAGTAGCTGGGACTACAGGTGCCCACCACCATGCCTGGCTAAGTTTTTGTATTATTTTTAGTAGAGATGGGGTTTCACCATGTTAGCCAGGATGGTCTCAATCTCCTAACCTCGTGATCCACCCTCCTCGGCCTCCCAGAGTGCTAGGATTACAGGCATGAGCCACCGCACCAGGCCAACTCTTTTTTTGGTATAAATTGCCAAGCTGGTTCTAAAATATACAGAGAAATGAAAATACCTAGAAGAGTTAAAACTATTTTGAAAAAATTGAACAAATTTGGAGGACTTACTCTATGTGTTCTCAAGGTTTACTCTAAAGCTACAGTGATTAAGACAGTGTAGTTTTCATATAAGGATAGACATGTATCTATATATAGACATAGAGTCCAAAAATAAGCCCACATGTAGAAAAGATCTGCTAATCTTTGACAAAAGTGCCAAGGTAATCAAATGGGAGAAAAGATAATCTTTTAACAAATGATATTGAAACAACTAGTTATCTATATGGGAAACAAAATAAACTTTAAACGTTACTTCACACAATACAGAAAAACTAGCTTTAAGTAAATCATATATCTAATTATAAAAGCTAAAATTATAAATTTTCCAGGAGAAAGCCTTCATAATCTTGGGAAAGGCAAAGCTTTTATAGACGGGACATGGAATGCACTTAACACAAAAGAAAAGTTGGTAAGTTGGACATTATGAACAAACATTTCCATACTTCAGAAGACACAATTAATCAAATATAAGCCCTGGTAAAAATAAAAAATACAGAAAAAAGAAAAGAAAAGAAAAAAAACACAGTTAAGAAAATGAAAAGAACTACAGACTGGGAGAAATATTCACAATACATATGTCTGACAAGAATTGTATACAAAATATATAAAGACATCAACAATTCAATAATAAGGTTAAATAATTTTTAAAAACAGACAAAAATGTTGCACACTCACCAGATAAGATACAGGAATAGCCATAAAGTGTATGAAGAGATACTCAATATCATTAGTCATCAGGCAAAGGTAGACTAAAGCCTCAGTGAAGCACTGTTATATATCCACTAAAATCGCTAAAATTAAAAATATGACCACACCAAGTGTCGGTGAGAATGCAGAACACTGAACATCGCTGGTAGAAATGTTAGATCATATAATCGATTATTTTGGAAAAGAACTCTGCAGAACTTTTAGAGATAAAATATAATCACTGAAACTAGAAACTCGGTGGAAAGTTAAACAAAAGATGATACATGTCTGAAAAGAAAATTCATTATCTAGAAGCTAGATTTAAAGTAATAACCAGAATATAGCACAAAGAGATCCATAGCTAAAAAATATGACAGAAGTTAGTGTGAGAAAGTACAACTCAACTGCCTAGACCTTCAGAAGGAGAAGATAGAGAGGGGAGAAGGGGAGAGACAGTACCAAATAGCCGAATTTCCCGGAAATTGGTCAATATATACATCAATCTCATATACAACCAACCCAACTGATAACAAGGAGGATAAACTAAAACAATGCACACCTAGGAACATCCAAACTGCAGAACACGAAAGAAAAAGAGAAGACTATATAATAAAAGCAATCAGAGAGAAAAGATGAATCACTTAGTTAGGAATGGCAATTATACTGGCGACTTCTCAGCATCAACAATGTAACTCAAAAGACAGTGGAACCATGTTTTTGACATGCTGAGATAAAATATCTGTCAACCTACAATTATGGTCTTGGTAAAACAATCTTTCAAGAGAAGGGGTAAAATAAAGACCTTTTCAGGCAAACAAAAGCTGAACTTGACTTTAGGAGAATCACATGAAAGAAAATTTCAAGGACAAGAATAGTTAAATTATTACAAAAGGAAGGTCTGAGATTCAAGGAATGGTGAGCGAAGATACTGGCAAATATCAGGTAAATATAAACAAATACTGAGAATAAAACAGTAAGAATGTTTATAGGGTAAAAGAAAAGTAAAAATACTGGACAGAAATAGTGTAGAAGTTGGAAGGGGTGATCAGGATTATAGCATTATAAGAACTTGTATTTTTTTATCAGAAGGTAAAGTTAGTAATTAAGTTTAGACTGTTAACCATGCATTTTAAGTAACTAAAGTTACTGCTAAAATAATAGACATCACAATATAACTTCTAAACTAATAGAGAAGGAAAAATAAATAATTCATAACAAAGAAAAGAGGCTAGGTGCAGTGGCTCACGCCTGTAATCCCAGTACTTTGGGAGGCTGAGGCAGGGAGATCACCTGAGGTCAGGAGTTCGAGACCAACCTGGCCAACAGGGTAAAATCCCATCTCTATGAAAATACAAAAATTAGCTGGGCTTGGTGGTGGGCACCTGTAATCCCAGCTACTTGAGAGGCTGAGGCAGGAGAATCACTTGAACTCAGGAGGCAGAGGCTGCAGTGAGCCAAAATTGTGCCATGGCAAAGCTGGGTGACAGAACAAGACTCCATCTTAAAAAAAAAAAAAGAAGAGCCAGGCACGGTGGCTCACGCCTGTAATCCCAGCACTTTGGGAGGCTGAGGAGGGCGGATCACAAGGTCAGGTGATCGAGACCATCCTGGCTAACACAGTGAAACCACGTCTCTACTAAAAATAGAAAAAATTGAGCCAGGAGAATGGCGTGAACCCCGGAGGCGGAGTTTGCAGTGAGCCGACATCATGCCACTGCACTCCAGCCTGGGTGGTAGAGCGAGACTCCATCTCAAAAAAAAAAAAAAAAAAAAAGAAGAAGAAGAAGAAAAAAGAAAGGCAGAACAAATAGAAAATATACAACAAGATATAATAAGTGAATCCAAATATAAATAGATAAAAAAATAGTTAAGTGAAACCTCCCAATTAATATTGTTAAACCAGAAAAAATATATGAAATCAAGATATTTATAAAAGACTTATCTAAAACATAAGGATACAGTAATTTAAAAAAAAAATGGGCTAAGCATAGTGGCTCATGCCGGTAGTTCCAGTGCTTTTGGAGGCTAAGGTGGAAGGATGATTTGAGACCAGGAGTTTGAGAACAGCCTGGGCAACATAGTGAGATCCTATCTCTGTCAAAAAATCAAAAATAAAAATATTAGCGAGGCATGATGGTACATACCTGTAGTCCCAGCTGCTCAGGAGGCTAAGGCGAGAAGGTTGCTTGAGCCCAGGAGTTTGAGATTATAGAGAGCTACTGCAATCCAGTCTGGGCAACAAAGCAAGACTCTGTCTATAAAAAAAATGTATTTTAATCAAAAAAGTGAATAAAGATATACCAGGTAAATGTTAACCAAAACAATTCTGGGTAATGTTAGACATATGTTATACCTAATGATTAAGATTCTACTCATTAGGAAGATACAACATTTCTCCACATATATACACAACTAATAATATAGTTTCAAATAACATGAAGTAAAAAATTAACAGCTACAAGATATACTAACAAATCCATGATCATAGTTGAAGTTTTTCTAACATTTGTTTCAGTAATTGGTAGAGACAGATTTTTTTAAGTCAGTAATAATGTGAAAAATTAGAATAGCACAATAGACAATTAGGATCTATGATTCGCTCTCTCTCAGAATATATATTCTTTTCAAGTATACATTTACCCATTTAGAGAAGTGACCACATGCTAGGCTTTAAGAAAACTTCAATAAATTCCAGCAGGTTGGTATTGTTCAGAACATATTATTTGACCACTAGACAATTACACTGGAAATCAATAGCAAAAAAGGTAGAAAATCCTCATACCTTTAGAGATACAAAATATACTTCTAAAGAATTTCACAGAAGCGAGAGACTGATGGAAATTATAAAATATTTAGAATATAATAATAAACTAGTACATATTAAAAATATACGAGATATAGTGGTATTGAGAGTGAGTTTGATAGCCTCAAATGCTTATACTGGAAAAGAAGTCTCAAATGTATGACCTAAGCATCTAATTTATTGAGTTAGAAAAAAATAGCTGAATAATTCCCCAAAAGTAGAAGAAACAACATAATAAATATAAAAGCATAAATGCATAAAATAAAAAACATAGTTCCAAGATAGAGAATTAACAAAGCTAAAAATTTGGTCTTTGGCAAGACTAATAAAATAGACAACAGCAAGATTAATGAAACAGAAAGAGAGAGACATATAAACTAAGAATTAATATGCACATATCTCTAGAGGCTGGAGAGAAAACATTATAAGATACGAACAAATTTGGGACAATCAGTTTAAAAACTTAGAGGAAATGAATATATCCTATTATGAGCTGAACTGTGTTCCCTCCAAATTCATATGTTAAGGTCCTAACCCCCTCAGAATATGCCTGTCTTTGGCAATAGGGTCTTTACCTCAGAATATGTACCTCAGAATTCTGTACCTCAGAATATGCCTGTATTTGGCAATAGGGTCTTTAAAGAGGCCATTAAGTATAAATGAGATCATCAGAGTGGCCCAATAGGATTGGTGTCATAAGAGGGGATAAGGACACAGATACACACAGAGGAAACACCAAGTGAAGACATGGGAGAAGGTGGCCAACTGCAAGCCAAAGAGAGAGGCCTCGGGAGAAACCAACCCTGCCAACACCTTGATCTTGGACTTCCAGCCTCCGGAACTGTGAGGAAACACATTTCTGTTATTTCAGTCATGCTGTCTGTGGCAGTCCTAGCAAACTAATACACAAACTTAGAAAAAGTCTCAACCATTAGCAAAAGTAAATCTGTAATTTACAAGTCTTGTGTTGCCCAGAGAGGTGGCTCATGCCTATAATCCCAGCACTTTGGGAGGCCGAGGCAGGTGGATCATGAGGTCCGCAGTTCAAGACTAGCCTGGCCAACAGGGTGAAACTCTGTCTCTATTAAAAACACAAAAGTTGGCCAGGCATGGTGGCAGGCACCTGTAATCCCAGCTACTTAGGAGGCTGAGGCAGGAGAATCACCGGAACCTGGGAGGCAAAGTTTACAGTGACCCAAGACCATGCCACTGTACTCCAGCCTGGGCTACAGAGCAACACTCTGTCTCAAATAAATAAATAAATAAATAAATAAATACATGTCTTGTGATACACACACAAAACCAATTCAAATTACCAGTTCTAGCTTGACCAAATATCCAAGAAACAGACAATTTCAGTTTCTTCCAGGGAATGAAAAAAGAGATTGTGAGGCTAGCCTGACATAGATATAAAAATCTTGAATGAAATATAAGCTAACCAAATGTAGCAATGTCTAAAGATAACACTCTGCTGATTAACATATTGGGTTGATCCTGAGAATTCAAGGTCAATTAATATAATGCACCACTATTATAGATCTTTAAAGGAGAAAATTAAATAATGCAGAAAAATCATTCAATAACATTCAATGTCCATTCATGATAAAAATTCTGCAAGCTGAGAATAGAAAACAACTTTCTTAATAATTAAGACATCTTGCTGTTGTCTACTTTATTAGTCTTGTGAAAGGGCCAACCTTTGGCTGAGTTGATTCTCTTTATTGAAACTGTGTTTTTTATTCTCTGTATTTCTGCTTTTATAACTTTCTCTGTAAAAGACATCCTCAAAAAAAAAAAAAACCTCTGAGAAAGCATCATAATTATGAAATGTTGAAAACATTCTCTTTAAGAGCAGAAATGCAACATGAATATCCACTATCACCCGTTCTCTTTAAGATTGTTTGGAGGCCGGGCACAGTGGCTCACACCTGCAATCTCATCACTTTGGGAGGCCAAGGTTGGCAGATCATGAGATCAGGAGTTTGAGACCAGCCTGGCCAACATAGTGAAATCCCATCTCTACCAAAAATACAAAAAAAATTAACTGGGCATGGTGGCAGGTGCCTGTAATCCCAGCTACTTGGTAGGCTGAGGCAGGAGAATCGCTTGAACCTGGGAGGTGGAGGCTGCAGTGAGCTGAGATTGCACCATTGCACTCCAGCCCAGGCAACAGTGTGAGACTTGGTCTCAAAAAAAAAAAAAAAAAATTGTTTGGAAAGCCTAGCCGTCAAGTGAGAAAAGCCAAAAAAAAGAGAGAGAAGAGAGAAACATAGAAGAATCAGATAGAAAAAGAACAAAATTGTTATTATCTGCAAAGTGATTCAACACTCTACATAGAAAATTAATCTGTAGAAAAACTATCATAATTAGTAAAATTGTATAGCATGTTTGCTAAATAATATCAATTCACAAAAACCAACATTGCAATGCACTTGTAATGTAATGTAAAGATACCATTTACAATAATAATAAAAACGTAATTACTCAGGATGAAACCTAACAAAGGATGTGCAAATCCTTCATGGGCTGCATTTTATTTTGTCTTTTAAAAATTGCTTATATTAAAGGTGCACAACATGACATTTTAATATAAATATACACAGTGAAATGATTACCACATTCAAGCAAATTAATATACCTATCATCTCATATAGGTTCCTTTTTTGTGGTAAGAGCACCTAAAAATCTATACAAATAATGAAAGGAGATCCTGACATTTGAGATAACATAGATGAACCTGGAAGATATTATGCTCATTGAAATAATTCGGGTCCAGAAAGACAAATACTGCATAATCTCATGTACAGGTGGAATCTTTTTAAAAATGTTGAAAACATAGAAACAGAGTAGAAAGGTGGTTACTGGGAGTGGAAGGAAGGCAAGAAAATGAGAGAGGTAGGCCAAAGGGTTCAAAGTTACATAGGACGAACAAGTACATAGATGTAACATACACCACGAGAACTATAGTTAATAACATAGTCTTGAATACTGGAAATTTGCTAAGAGGGTATATTTTATCAGCTGCCTTTTAACAGGATTTTTAGGTGATTTGTATGCACATTATAGTTTGAGAGGGACTCTTTTAGTGCAATGGTTTTATCCTTAGCTGCACATTATAATAAAAGCTTTATACACACACACACCTATACCCATACAAACACATATTCCTGGACTCCCCTTACTCTAATGTGTAATTGGATTGGCACCAGTGTATCAATACAGTTCAAAAGGCTCCCCAGGTGATTCTCATCTAAACCATTACTCAACAGGATGATGGTAGAATGTGCTTGGAGAAAGGCACATGGAGGCTTCCAAGATACTAGTAATATTCTATTTTTTCATTTGGGTGATGGATATATTGGTACATTAGTCTTTAAATCATACATATACGTTTTATACATTTTGTAGTATTTTAAATTTCAGTGTAACACAATTAACATCAGTGGTGTAATTTTTATTATTTAGTCATCTCATTACTTCCCTAATGCTGGGGACAGATTCCTAAGTTGTCTTTCTTAATCATCACAGAAATTTGGGATGGCTTCAAGTCACACTACCTGATATGGTTTGACTGTGTCCCCACCCAAATCTCATCCTGAATTGCAGTTGTCATAATGCCCACGTGTTGTGGGAGGAACCCAATAGGAGGTAATTTAATCACAGGTGAGGTTACCCTCATGCTGTTCTTATGACACTGAGTGGGTTCTCACAAGATCTGACGGTTTTATAAGGAGCTTTTCCTCCTTTTGCTCGGCACTTCTCCTTGCTGCTGCCATTTGAAGACAGGCATGTTTGCTTCCCCTTCCGCCAAGATTGTAAGTTTCCTGAGGCCTCCCCAGCCATGCTGAACTGTGAGTCAATTAAACCTCTTTCCTTTACCCAGTCTTGGGTATATCTTTATTAGCAGTGTGAGAACGGACTAATATACTACTCATCATATAAATTTAAGCAACAACAGAAACAAAACTTGAATATGAGTCTGCCATTTTGAATAAATAAACCCATCATGGAACTGAAGGACCTGAATGTCACATTCAAGATTTCACTGGATCAGTTTTGCCAGTACACTCCTGGCCAAGACTTTGGCTAATTAGAAAGTGCACTTTAACACTAGTGGGTTTTTTTCCTTTCTTGCAAATAAAAAACTCTCATCAGCAGGTTTTCCCAAAGCCTCTAGAAATCTGGCCAATCTTCACATACTCCACTAATAGGAACAACCATAAACAACAATTTGAACTTGGAACTTAAGGCTCAACATTCAAATTATTTTATCATAACAATGGAAGAAATCATATTTATGTCACAATAGCTTTTGAATGAAAAGTAGCCTGTGACTCTGTGCAGATGAAATGTAAATGCAGAGAAATCGTATTTTCTGCACTTAATTTTGATTGTAGGGAAATGGGTATCCTCATAGAGTCTATTACAGACACACACTGGACCTGCCCCACCTTTGAGAGGTCTCCAGCGTCTTCTTCTTTTCAAGGTTGCTTTTCAGACCTCATGATGTTGAGAGAGGTATCACAAGGAGAATTCACAATCCCTGAGCAAATGGGCAAAGTTGCAAGGACCCAGCAGAGCTGCTGAAATGTTGCTACAACCAGGAACCCTCCATAATTGAGTGAGAAGCTTCTAGTAAAAAGCTGAGGAGTTATTACAGGTTTCTTGAAAATTGTTGGATTTTTTTTTCTTTTTTTTTTAGAGATGGGGGTCTCAGTCACCCATGCTAGAGTACAGTGGCACAGTCACAGCTCACTGCAGCCTCAAACTCCTAAGCTGAAGTGATCCCCCTGCCTCAGCCTCCTGAGTAGCTGAGGCTACAGGAGCTACATGTCTGGCTAACTTAAAAAACTTTTTTTTTTTTTTTTTTTTTTGTAGAGACAAGGCCTTGCTTTGTTGCCCAGGCTAGTCTTGTACTCCTGGCTTCAAGTGATCCTCCCATCTCAGCATCCCAAAGTGCTGGGATTACAGATATGAGCCACCATGCTCAGCCAAATTATTGGATTTTTTTTTTTTTTTTTGAGACGGAGTTTCGCTCTTGTTGCCCAGGCTGGAGTGCAGTGGCACGGTCTCGACTCACTGCAAACTCCGCCTTCCAGTTTCAAGCGATTCTCCTGTCTCAGCCTCCTGAGTAGCTGGGATTACAGGTACCCGCCACCACACCTGGCTAATTTTTTTATTTTTAGTAGAGATAATGTTTCACCATGTTGACCATGCTGGTCTCGAACTCCTGACCTCCTGATCCAACCACCTCAGCCACCCAAGATGCTGGGATTACAGGTGTAAGCCACTGCACCTGGCCTGGATTCTTTAAAGAAGCCAGAATTACAAGGAGTCATCAATATTTGACAACAGCATTGCATTAAAGTAATAAATCACAGAATTATAAAGCCCTAAGTTAACTTAGAGAAAAAACTCAGATGTCCTTAGGGAAGCTGTATCTCTGAGAGGCTAAAAGACTCTCTTAAAGTCAGACAGGAAGTTTGTGACAAGATCAGGGTGAGAATCCAGGTCTCCTGTCTCCTTGAACTACTACTATTACAAAGACTCAAGAAATCGAGTATTGATTAACTGAATTAGGAATTCATAGGGTTTCTTGTTTGGTTGCAAATTTCATTTTTTACTTGGAGAGTGGCCACTCTAGGTTAATGATATCTACTCTTTTACTGTATATGGTTTAACATTGAAGACTACTCACATTATTTCACTGAAATAGGTTGCCCCACAGGAAACAGTGCTCACTGCATTTCTCTCACCTGCTAACTGGCTATACAAATAGTTATTGTTTAGAGACTAGATTTGGCAGTCAATGCCATTGGAAAAAGTATAATCTATTTTAAATATTCAATCTACAGAATCATTTTACTCTCAAAAAATATTTTAATGTAATGCTCAATTAAAAAGCAACATAGGTTTAAGGTACAAAAATGGGGGTGGGAGAATATGGCAGTTCCTTAAAAAATTAAACATAGAATTACAATATGATACAACTATTACACTTCTGAGTATATACCCAAAATAACTGAAAGAAGGGACTCAGATAGATACTTATACACCATTGGTGCATAGCAGCATTATTTACAACAACTGAAAGACGGAAACAACACAAATATCTATCCACAGATGAATGGATAGACAAAATGTGCTATATATAATACATACAGTGGAATATTATTCACCTTTAAAAAGTAATGAAAGGGAAGATGGCAAAGTAAGAAGCACTAAGAATCTGGCTCCCCAGCTAGACAACAATTGCCCTGACAGAATCTGTCTGATATAACCCTTTTGGAACTCTAGAGTCTACTGAAGGCTTGCAACTTCCAGGGGAGGCCTTGGATGGTAAATTGATGTTAATTTTGGCCAATTTCAGCTCTTAGCACCATAGTAGCTACTCATCCTTCACCTCCAGAGCTAAGACAGGCAACAGTCCATGTGTTCCTAGCGTAACTTGCACACAGTTTATAGAAGCCAGGGTAGGCAAAAAGGATCCTGTCTTCCAAATATCAGAGATCTGTGCTCTAATCACTGATTGCTCTAATCACTGATTGCTATTTCTGATCACAGAGCTGCAAACAAAGAGGTGACAGCCATTGTTTCTGCACTGCCCTCCATTGCTGTAAACCCCTCCTCCTCTGGCTGAAGTGACTTCCAGTGGATTTAAGGAGCTAACGGTCTCCCTGACCCCTTCATTTTGCTTTTTATTTTTCTCTTTTGGGAGCCAGGCATTCAAGACCAGGACATTCAAATGCAACTGCTTATATGGAAAACAGTAGAAAATGGCTATGCATGCCCAGGGAAGGGCACAGGCTCAGGCGAGACCTGAGAATCTCTTAAGTTTTACCTCAGGCTTATCTTTGGCATGGAGATAGCTTAAAACACTTTAAAAAACAAAAACAGTAACAAAAACCCAGCAAACATGTGCAAGGGGAAAACCCGATTTCCAGAATTACATTATTATATTCAAATATGCAGTTTTCAATAAAAAAATAACAAGGCAAATAAAGAAATGGGAAAAGTATGACACACACAGAGGAAAGTGATATATCAGGAGAAACTGTCCCTTTAAAGGACATGATAACAGATACACTATATGAAGACTTTAAAACAACCATCTCAAAGATGTTCAAAGAACTAAAGGAAGATGTAAATAAAGTCAAGAAAAAGATATATGAACAAACTTAAAATATCAATAAAGAGATAGAAAACCTCCAAAAGAAAAATCTGGAGTTGAAAAGTACAATAACTGAACTGCAAAACTCACTAAAACAAACTTGTCCAACCCACAGCCTGCAGCCCAGGATGGTTTGAATGCGGCCTAACACAAATTTGTAAACTTTCTTAAGACATTATGAGATTTTTAAAAATTCTTTTTTTAGCTCATCCGCTATCACTAGTATTAGTGTCTTCTATGTGTGGCCCAAGACAATTCTTCTTCCAGTGTGACCCAGGGAAGCCAAAAGATTGGTCATCCCTGCACTAAAGGAATTCAGAGGCACATTTAATTAGGCAGGGGGAAAAAAAAAATCAGTGAATTTGGAAATAGAACAGTAAAATACTGAGTTTGAGAAGCAGAAGAAAAAAACTGGAGAAAAGTAAACACAACTGAAGTGACCTGGGGAACACCATCGAGTGAGCCAATGCTGAGACCAGCTCGGTCGGGGAGACCCTAACCCAGCAGCGCTAGAGGAATTAAACACACATGCACCGAAATATAGAGGTGTGAAGTGGGAAATCAGGGGTCTCACAGCCTTCAGAGCTGAAAGCCTTGAACAGAGATTTACCCACGTATTTATTAACAGCAAGCCAGTCATTAGCATTGTTTCTATAGATATTAGATTAACTAAAAGTATCCCTTAATGGGAAACAAAGAGATGGGCCGAAATAAAGGGATGGGTCTGGCTAGTTATCTGCAGCAGGAGCATGTCCTTAAGGCACAGATAGCTTATGCTATTGTTTGTGGTTTAAGAACGCCTTTAAGCGGTTTTCCACCCCCGGGTGGCCCAGGTGTTCCTTGTCCTCATTCTGGTACACCCACAACCTTCAGCATGAGTGTTATGGCCAACATGAACATGTCATAGTGCTGCAGAGATTTTGTTTATGGCCAGTTTTGGGGCCAGTTTATGGCCAGATTTTGGGGGGCCTGTTCCCAATAAACCAATATATGAAAGGAAGAAGTAAAATTATCTTTGCAGATGATATGATTTTATATGTAGAAAACCCTAAAGATTCCACATACAAAAAGTTGAATTAATCCATTAATTCAACAAAGTAGCAAGACACCTTTGTGTCTTTTGCATGTTGACTTTTCAACATGCAAAAATCGGTTGCATTTTTATATACTGACATTAAACAATCTGAAAAGGAAATTATGAAAATAATTATATTTACAATAGTATCAAAAAGAATGAAATACTTGAGAATCAACTTAACCAACATGGTAAAAGATGTGTACAATGAAAACTACAAAATATTGATGAAAGAAATTTTAAAAGGCATAAGTAAATGGAAACATATCCCTTGTTCATGAATTGAAAGATTTAATATTGTTAAGACAGCAACACTATCCAAAGTAATCTATAGACTCAATGCAATCTCTATCAAAATCCCACTTTTTTGTAGAAATAGAAAACCCATCCTAAAATTCATACGAAATTTCAAGGGATCCCAAACTGACCAAACAATCTTGAAAAAGAAGAACAAAGCTAGATGACTCACACTTCCTGATTTGAAAACTTAATACAAAGCTACAATAATCAAAGCAGTGTAGTATTGGTATAAAGACAGAAATATGGACCAGTGGAACTGAATAGAAAGCCCAGAAATAAACCTGCACATTTATGTTCAAATAATTTTTTTTTTTTTTTTCCGTGCTGTGTCTCCTTTAATCCTCATCATCACCATATGTGATGGGTAACACAGGCATTTTTATTCCAGGTTCAGAGATGCAGTCAGGGAGACTGAGCAAGATGGTGCTGCTTACCAAGGCAGGGCCAGGGTTTGGACCTGCTCTGCCTAACCCAAAGCCAGTTCTCTTTCCTCTTCACCTTGGATGGTCGGTCAGAAGTTTCCTTCTAGCACTTTTATGCCAAAAATTAGCCTGTGAATGTCACATTCTGACCGGCTTCTCAAATAATTTTTTTACAAAGGTGCCAAGACCCCTCAATGGGGAAAAGATAGTCTTTTCAACAAATGGTGCTGGGAAAACTGGATAGTCATATGCAAAGAATGAAGCTGGAGCCTTACCTAGCACCATATGCAAAAATTAACCCAAAATGGATAAAAACCTAAATGTAAGCCCTAAAACTATTAAAATCTTAGGAGAAAACATAGAGCAAAAGCTTCACGGCATTGAGTTGGGCAAAGATATCTTGGATATGACATTAAAGACATGTGCAACCAAAGAAAAAAATAGAAAAATTGAACTTCATTATAACTTTACATTTTTGTGCATAAAAAGCTATACAACATAGTAAAAAAGGGAACCCACAGGATGGGAGGAAATGTTTGCAAATCATGTATCTGATAAAGGATTAATATCCAGGATATAAAATAATTCTTGAAACTCAACGACAATTTAAAAAACACAAACAATCCACCTCAAAAGCAGGCAAAAAAAAGGCCAGGCACAGTGGCTCATGCCTGTAATCCCAGCACTTTGGGAGGCTGAGGTTGGTGGATAACTTGAGGCCAGGAGTTCAAGACCAGCCTGGCCAGCATGGTGAAACCCATCTCTACTAAAAATATAAAAATCAGTCGGGTGTGGTGGCACATGCCTGTAATCCCAGCTACTCAGGAGGCTGAGGTGGGAGAATCACTGGAACCTGGGATGGGGAGGTTGCAGTGAGCTGAGATTGCACCAGGGTACTCCAGCCTGGGCGACAGAGCAAGACCCTGTCTCAAAAAAAAAAAAAAAAGGCAAAAACTTAAATACACATTTCATCAAAGAAGATGTACAAATAGCCAACAAGTACATAAAAAAAATGCTTAGCATCTTTAATCCTTAGAAAATACAAATCAAAACAACTACAAGATACCACCTCACACCTCTTAGGAGGGCTACTATCAAACAAACAGAAAATAACAAGTGTTGATGAAGATGTGGAGAAATTGAAACCACGTGCATTGTTGGTGGGAATATAAAATGGTGCAGTCCTTGTAGGAAACAGTAGATTCCTTGTAGGAAGTCCTTGTAGGAAGAATAGATTCCCATATGATCCAACAATTTCACTTCTGAGTGCTGAAAGAATTGAAACCAGAGTCTCAAAGAGATATCTGCACATCCACGTTCATAACAGCATTGTTCACAATAGACTAAATTGGAAGCAACCCAAGTGTTCGCTGATGGATGGATGAATTAATAACTGAAATGTAGTATATACATACAATGGAATATTACACAGACTTACAAAGGAAGGAAATTCTAACATATGCTACAATACAATGAATCTTGAAGACATTATGCTAACCAAATTAAGCCAATCATAAAAAGAAAAATACTGTGTGATTCCACTAATATGATGTATTAATACTTAGAGCCGTCAGTGTCATAGACACAAAAAGAGAATGGAGGTTGTCAGGAGCTGGGGGTAGGGGAAGATTTGGGAATTTAATGGATACAGAGTTTCTGTTTTACAAGGCCAAAAAGTTATGGAGATGAATGGTGGTAATGGTTGCATACCATTATGAATATATTTAATGCCACTGACCTATACACTTAAAAATGGTAAGATGATAAATTTTATGCATGTGTATTTTAGCACAATTTTTAAATGAGGGGAAAATGAAATTCTGATACATGTTACAACATGGATGAACCTTGAAGACGTTATACTAGATGAAATAAGCCAGACACAAAAGACAAATGTTGTATAATTCCTCTTTTACAAAGTTCTTGGAAATAGTCAAATTCATAAAAACAGAAAATAGAACAGTGGTCACCCAGGGTTGAGAGGAGCGAGGAATAGGTAGTTAGCGTTCAATGTCAACGGAGTTCAACTGGGGCTAATAAAAAAGTTCTGGAGGTGGATGGTGGGGATAGTCTCACAACAATGCAAATGTACTTAATGCCACTGAATGGTGCAAGGAAACATCAGTAAAACAGTAAATTTTATGTTATATATATTTTACCACAATAAAAAAGAAAGATTTCCAGTTCAGATTTGGAGTTGCTGCAGAGGAAGACATTTTAGTGAAACAATACATTCTTAGGAAGAGCTCAATTCTAAAGAAACAGGCTGTTTCACTAAACCCTTAATTGTGTGACTCCTTCTCAAAAGCTCAGAAGGAGCTGATGTCACCATTATTAAATGAAAGCACCCCTTCCACCAAAGTGCTGCAGCATCGCAAGGAAAGCACTGTCATCTTGATCTCTGTGCCTGAACACATCTTCTTATGTTTGTTGTCACACTTTGATGAATGCCCCCAGCCAGCCAGCTACCCCACGTGGCTGTGTAAACTCCCCGTCTTGCCCTCTACCCCAGGGGTGACCTGGCGCGTTAGTGACTCCTGGCTGAGGTAAATGATACGGCACGGTGGTAATGGCAACTGTCAGATCCTTCCCTTTTATCTGCCTCCATCCACTGTGAAGCGTCTCTCCCCGACTCCCTCCTACCAGGCATCAAAAACCCAGATAAAGCGGAAAGGAGGTATCTGAAGTATTGTGTGTCCCCGTAAGAAATCCAATTATTTATTGTCACTGGAAACTTTTTCTTTTAAGTGTGTTAGTGAGTGACCTAAATGCATAGTTTTCCTCCTACTATTAACATAGCTCTTCTTCTTTCCCACATTTAAAAATCTTAAACAGCCCTCTCCCGCCTTCAAGATGAAGACAAAAGTTAGTGGAAACAAGGTATGCCCAGTTACAACACAGAGAAGACACAGGATATTGGAACCCTGTTCTTTAGCTTCTGGTTTTTGCTTAAAAAAAAAAAAGAAAAGAAAAGAAAAAAAATCTGCTCCTAGGACTACTACTGATGTAATTTTAAAATGAGAGGTGAGTGGCACTGTTATTCCAGAGGATGTCTGCCTTAAGTTCTGCTCTGTCGAGGGCAGAGAAGTCACACAGAAGAATTGAGTCATTGCAGCCACTTCCTCAGTCCCCTGTATGAGTGACAAGATAGACCCCTGAGGTCACAGGAGTAAAGCCTCACATCCCACTTTGGTGGAGGAATCTTTAGGTAGACCTAATGATTAGCTTCGTTTTCCAAAAAACCTTCAACCTTCCCCTACCCTTGGTGCCTATTACGGGAGAGCAGACGGGGAACAACACACATGTCCCAGACCAATAGCGTCCCCGGGGGATCTGTGAATTGGACAGATGGAAGGGTCTTTGAATCCTTGCTCTAGAAAGTGTTTCCACTTCAGGTGCCCCCGAGCTGCTTAGGGAAAGGAGCTCCTGTGCATTTCCTTGAAGCCTTTTTGCCATTGCTCTGTGTGAGCTAAATCTACCAGTGAAGTTTTGAAGGAGTTGGAGGACAAAAGGTCGGGATGAAGATCTAGCAACAGATTCCATTTATTGGCTGTGGTCTGTGCCTTCTCTGAACTTCCATGTTCAGAAGTTCAGAAAGAATAAGAAAGAACCCAAGGCACCTGGGGCTCCAGGTCATCCCCCAATTATGGTCCCAGACCAACAGCAGATGCAACAACCCACTGAACAGCCGCTCACGTCTCCTGGGCCGCTCCTCTTCCCTTTGCCCATTGTTTCTCAACCTTGTTTTCATTAGCACCCCTATAACCAGCCTTTTTTAGACACTTTTGTTCCTAATCACCCCCTCCATGAGATGTTAATAGCACAGGCATGCTGGATATCTGTTTATGTACTATATTGGTGCTTTACAGCAAGACAAAGATTCCTGCCTCTTCCCAAAAACCAATTTTTGCCCCATTGGGGACAATATTGCACCCATTGAAAATGCCTGCCCTAACACCTTTGGAGAGCCAGACGGAATAGGCATGACTTGAAGATGGAGCTGTGGTGGGGCATCCTCCCGCAGCCAGTCTGGCAGAATGGGAAAAGCACAGTAACTCTGGGGTCAGAAAGGCTGTGTCAGCATGCCAGCTCCACCTGCCCCTAGCAGGACCAGCAGGCTAAATTTAGGAAATATTCATATTCTATTAAGGCTCAGTATCCTCATCTATAAAATGGGGATCACTTCTATCTTCAGACTGTAGTGAGAATTAAGTGATGAAATGTGTATTACAGCAACAAGCATCCATCGTATTGCATTCTCATCTCTCTCTTCCCTTTAGTTTCTGTCAAAAATATAATATTCTGGTTTACAAGAGCGAGTTTGTATTCTTTAGCAAGATTTTACTTCCCTTTCCAGAGACATACTAGATTGAAAACTAATTTGCAAACGAATGTAAAATGTGTTGCTACTACAGCTGGTGTGTAAATGTTAATATCAAGAGGTAGTAAACCTAATCATACATCAAGGGGAAATAAAAAGTTACACACATACTCAAATTTTACAGCTCGCTGAAATTCCTTTGCACTTGAGAAACTGAGTATATTAATCACTCTCTTCTCCCTACTTTCCTTCCCTAATAAAATTTCACTAGTCTTTATTTAAGGTTCCATGGTAAGATTAGCAACAAAATAGAAAACATTCTTTCTTTCTGAAGGTATAAGAGACTCCCTCAGGTACATCACTCAAGAGAATTATGAAGTAAGTAAGCCTCTCAGATGAGATTTTAAAAGGTGACTGACTGTCTCTGGTCTGCCCACCTACTCCTTGCTATATACCCAAAAGTCAGGGTTTGTTTTTGAATTGAGCCCATTGATGGTGAAGGTGCAAGAATGAGAGTGCTTTGGAAACTTTGCGATGGAAGCAGCAGGGCTTGATGGCAGCCTAATTTGGGAAGAAAAGGAGTCTAAAATTACTTCACATGATATGTTTCAAGAGATACTAATCTTCCATCAAGTACAAAATGTACTTTAATGCACATTGAAAATGAAGAAAGTCACAGTTATTTTAAATAAGTAAACAGACAAGATTAAATGACATTAAATATCAAAAGCTAATTTGAGTTTCTGGCATCAGAGCCAATGCTTCCTCCACACAGATATTCCTGAATTGGATTGTCACCAGCTTTCAGAGTTTGGGATGTCATCAGTCACCCATGGGAACAGTGAATGATGAATCAGAGACTTCCATGGAGAAAGTGCTCTTCTGGGAGGGAGTTCACTGCTATGTCCTCTTGCGTATAATAGAGGCACAGCAAATGTTTATTGATTTGTGGTTTTTCTTGCTTTAGAAAAAGACAAACAGTCTACTAGTGTGTGTAGGCAATGATATGTTAGGGTAACAGTCAAAGTCTGAAATCTCAGTGACTTAGCACCATGAAGGCTCATTTCCAGCACACACAAAGTCCATCGTGGTTCCAATGACTGCAGAGTTGTGTCTTCCATGTCATTGAACCAGCCTGCTTATGACCACGGGCTTTACCCATTCAACGTGCAGCTTCAGTCCAGAAATGAGGCTTATCCACTTCCCCTCTGCACGGGCTGAGCCTGTAGGGGAGCCTGGGAAATATCTGCTGAGTATTCTGTCTCTGTTACACATGGGTGGACTTCTGCAAATCTACCTTTCAACACCAGATGATGGGTTCCTCTTGACTGTGCTTCCTATTGATTTGGGATGGATGGGAGAGGACCAACTAGAATTACTTATTAAAGGGCCAGAAAGCTATTTCCCTCCCAAACATGTCAGCTTCTGAGCAAAAAAAAAAATCAGCACAGTTGGCTATAGCAGCAGAACCACCAACTAGCAAAAGCACAGCTATTGTGTAGTCCATGCTATGTTAGCTACAATTTGAGTGATACATTTTAAGCTTAAGAGGTCAATCAATATTGGTTGATATAATGAATACTCATCAGCTGACAAAGTCAGCATCTTATTTACCCATATCTTCTTCCTTCTTCAAAGTATTTCTGGAATCAAATGGGATTTAGTCTCCCATGACTCTGTTCCTCTGGTAAAAGCCAATACTCAAACCCAGGAGTTTATCTGAAACGTCCAGACATCTGGGACCACAAATAGTGAAAAATGGGACTGTCCCAATAAGCGCAGATGGCTAGTAAGCTTGTGGTACCATGGACTCATTTGCAGGTATGAGATCAGTCGTGATGGAGCCAAGTTATTTTCTTTTATGAACTTTTAATGTTTTTTGGCATACTTGAAAAGTGCAATAAAAATGAAAAAATATTCATCAATATTAGTGTATCTCCGTAGTCCTACTGTTGCATGGTAATATCATTAATTATGTATGGCTCCCACAGGGTAGTGTGTTTCAAGGGAGTGGAAATTGAATACAAAGTCTTTTATTCTTGTTTTCACTCCAACTCAAGTCATTAGTTCTCTCAGCAGATCTGCCCCTAACCCCAAGCCCCCAATACTAATGCCCCCATCCTTGCCCACTCACAGCAATTTTCTGGCAAGCCAAAGCGCTATACCTTGAAGTGAATTCGTGATTTTCCTCCAATTCCCAGCAAGTGAGCATTCCTGTTTTGAGAACTGGCTTAGGCTGAGATAGCCACTCATTTCTCCAAGTGCCGTCAGCACAATTGTATTTTGTGTGTGGCATACACATTTAACCTTCCGCCCTTGGAACAGTGTAATTGCTTGACATTTTGGCTGCCTAGACACATTTGTATCTCTGACCCCCCCAGGACCCGCACCCAGAGCAGGGACAGGCTGGGGCGGGTATCTAAGAGAAAACATTTACCTCCTTCCTTGTGAGCTGCTCCTAACAGCTGCGCTCAGTTCTTGAGACCCTCCTTGTTTTTTCACCCTCCGCAGGCAAGAAACGGAATTGAATGCAGTTGCAGGGCCATCCTTCTCCTGAAGATGGCAGAATCGGAACAGCCAAGTGGAAGACAGGGGGCCCCCACAAGCCCCTTTCCTACCTCCGGATCCCGAAATAGAAGGAAATGCCCTAAGCTAGGAAGAAAAGCGCACCAAGAAAAGTGTATTCTGAGCGACACCTTCCGTGTGGATAACGTCAAGACTTGGGTTTCTGGAAATGGAAATCTTGTCACTTTCCTTCATCATTCGTTTCTTCTTCTTCTTCTTCTTCTT
>NC_045436.1:6630653-6776733 GCF_002776525.5 Piliocolobus tephrosceles | reverse complement strand
TTCTTCTTCTTCTTCTTCTTCTTTTTTAGAGACAAAGTCTCACTCTGTCGCCCAGGCTGGAGTGCAGCGCAATCATAGCTCACTGACGGATGGAGAGGGAAGCCAGATGGGGAGAGAAAAGAGGTTTAGGGGCGAGAGGGCAGAGAGGTAAACACAGGAGTGGAGCCTGATGGCAGAGCGGAGGGGCACAGGGAAGGAACAGTGCCCTGCCCTTCTCCCCGCCACACGCGGGAGGGCAGTATGTCTACCCGCATTTGGCCCGCGGGGCCGCAGCACAGCACTGCCAGGAAAAGGCCCGTTCCCCAGGAAGTGGGGATCACCAAAGGGGCTGCGCTCCTCTCATTCCTTCTGAGAAATCATCCTTCCCTTTCTGACTCCCCTCCAACCATAAGCCACTTCTCAGGCCTGGCCATTCTCCTCTCTCATCAGCCTAGACAGAGCTAGGGGCGTTTGAAGATGCGGACTTCACGGAACGTTACCAACTTTCCACGTTATCACGGAACGTTACCAACGTTCCACGTTACCACGTTACCAACATGCCTCCTCCTCTGTGAAGCACCCCCGATTGCCCCTCCCATCTTCCATCTCAGTGCACTGTTTTCACTCACCCGCCTCTCCCTCCAGCTCTTGAGCTGACCGAGGGCAGGGACTGTGTGGTGTTTGCTGTTGTATTCTCGGTGCCCTCTAAGGTGCCTTGGGCATGATAGGAGATTGATAAATATTGGACAAATAAATTAATAAATGAGCAGGGCGCGGTAGCTCACTCCTGCAATCCCAGCACTCTGGGAGGCCAAGGTGGGTGGATCATTTGAGGTCAAGAGTTCGAGACCAGCCGGGCCAACATGGTGAAACCCTGTCTCTACTAAAAACACAAACGTTAGCCGGGCGTGGTGGCGCACACCTTGTAATCCTAGTTACTCGGAGGCTGAGGCAGGAGAATCGCTTGAACCTGGGAGGCAGAGGTTGCAGTGAGCCGAGATCCGGCCACCACATTCCAGCCTGGGAAACAGAGCAAGACTATGTCTCAAAATTTTACAAGAAAAAAAAAAAAAAAAATTAATGAACAAATGAATGAATGGAGCACATTATTACTGCTAAAAACGCAATGCTGAGTGTGGCATTCTTCCGCAAAACAGAGGCTGGAACCCTTTGCGTGTGGTTTTTCCCTCAAGGAAAACCAGGGCTAAGGAAATTCAGCCCTTCCAGACAACACCAAGGAAAAGCACGGCCAGCACAAAAAAATCATTCAGTGACCTTTCACAACATCTCTGGTCACATGCTGTTCTTTATTTAATCCTATAAATCCCTCTTTGTAAATTTACTTATTTATTTATATTTAAGTTAACATGGATACTCATTCACTACTACTGAGTTTTTCAAAACTATGTGTCTGTCTCAGCATATTTTATAGGCTGAAGCACATGCCTGGCCAGCTGCTAGAGCCGCTGGAACCAGCGTTTGGATCGGTGCTGGGACACGAGTCGGGGCCAGAGTGATTCCTGCTGTGACTGCGACAGCCAGCTTGTGAAGGACTCAGGTGCTGATAGACCTGGCAGATAAACAAACCTCAACTTCTGATAATATTTCTAAAATAATTAAGTGTTGTTGGATAGACCGTAGTATATGATGACAGAGCCTGCAGAACCATCTTAGAAATGAAAATAGACATATCATCATTTAAACGTCCGAGGAAACTTACAGCACTGGTATATACAATCTGAGCGACACCTTCCCTGTGGATAACATCGAGGCTTCGGTTTCTGGAAATGGAAATCTGGTAACTTTCCTTCACCTTTCAGTTTCTTTCTTTAGAAACGGAGTCTCACTCTGTCACCCAGGCTGAAGTGCAGTGCCATCATAGCTCACTGCAGCCTCGATTTCCTAAACAATCCTCTGCCTCAGCCTCCTGAGTAGCTAGGACTACAGGCATACACCACCACACCCGGCTCCTTGATTCCTACTTGTTTTGTTGAAAGTAATCAACTCAAATTAATCATCTTTTAGAGAATACCTAAGGGATATGGTACCTAACATAATTCTTACCAGCTAGCAACACAATTAGTGGACCAAGCCAATCAGACCAGGTTAAGTCTGTAACATTGGATGCTAAGTGAATTTCCCAAAGACCTGTTTAGACACTAGGCTATTCCAAGTGGCATAAACAATCTCCTCTGGTGTCTGCATTCTCTGGTCCTTATTCTGTAACTTCACTGCAGTTCCCTGCACAAACTGCCCATGGTGGGCTGCATCTGGCCTACAGACATTTTCCTTTGCTCACTCAGGAGTTTTGAAAGCTTCCATTAGGTGTTGACATTTAAAAATTGGGAGACCTCATTTAAAAAAAAAAAAATCTAGGTTTTATTTTCTCTTTAAAAATCAGAAGGTATAATAACACCGAGTATGAATTCCTTTACGGACACATTGAGCTCAAATAGGACTCTCTAATAACATCGATAAGAATAATAGTAGTAACAGCTATTTGTATAATAGGATGTACCATGTGCCACCTGCTCCCTTAAGTGCTTTGCATACATTACATCATTTTATCCTCACATCAACCCTATGAGGTGGGCACTATAATTAACTGCAGTTTCTAAGTAAGGAAAACAAAACCTGGTGAGGTCAAGTCACTTGCCCGTAGTCACACAGCATTTATTTATTTATTTATTTATTTATTTATTTATTTATTTATTTATTTATTTCTGAGACGGAGTCTTGCTCTGTTGCCCAGGATAGAGTGCAGTGTCGTGATCTCGGCTCACTGCAACCTCTGTCTTTTGGGTTCAAGCAATTCTCTTGCCTCAGCCTCCCGAGTAGCTGGGATTACAGGCACGCACCACCACACCTAGCTAATTTTTGTATTTTCAGTACAGACAGGGTTTCACCATGTTGGACAACCTGGTCTCAAACTCCTGACCTCAGGCGATCCACCCACCTCAGCTTCCCAAAGTGCTGGGATTACAGGCGTGAGCCACCGCGACCGGCCAGTCACCCAGTTTTGAATGATAGAACCAGGATTTGAACCCAGCAGTCCAAATGGTTAAATACTCACAAATGCAGTCTTCCAAACGATGCTGGGTAGGAATAAACTATTTTAGACACATGGATGTCTAGATGTAAACGCTGTTGTGACTAACATATAACAGTTCAAAATAGTATGGGGTCTGGAGTCAAATTCCCTCTATTTGAACCTAGCCTCAGCCACATTTCGCCTGGGAGAACTTGGGCAACTTGATTAATATTTTTAAGCTTTAGTTTCATCTGTAAAATGAGGAAATAGTACCTTCCCCATGGATTGTTTAGACTTTACAGAATTAAGTGAGGTAATAAAATCCTTAGCATAGGTAAGCAGTGGCACACAGTAAATGCTCAATAAATGTTCACTATTGTTGTTTTTATCTAGGTAACTTTTAGCACTGAAAATTTCGTATGTGTCTGACTCAGAAAAGTCTTAAGCTGATGTAAAACATATTCTCCAATTTCTAACATTTTGTAGTTTAAAGGAAATATGTATAGACAAAAATAATATGACTCTTTGGGAAATAGTGCTCAAGTACTCTTTCGTTGGAGAGCGCGAGTATATAAAATGAAACAGCACTTTTAGTTTCAGTCTTTCTGTAAGTACAGGAGTCCCTCTTATCTTTGGGGATATGTTCCAAGACCCCCAGTGGATGCCTGAAATCTCAGACAGTGCCAAACCCTATATACAGCACTTTTTTCCTATGCCTACATACCTATGATAAAGCTTAACCTATAAATTAGGCAGAGTCAGAGATTAACAACAACAATAATAAAATAGACCGATTATAATGATACACTGTAATAAAAGTTATATGAATCTGATGTTGCTGTCTCAAAATATCTTACTGTGCTGTACTCCCCCTTCTGATGATGATGTGAGATGATGAAATGCCTTTGTGATGAGTGAAGTGAGGTGAATGCCATTGGCATTGTGACACAGTGTTAGGCTACTACAGACCTGCTGACGTTATGTCCGAAGGGGGATGAGCTGCCACGGGTGGTCCGGGTCACTGGGCCATGACAATGCTGATGGTTGGCTGTCAGGAGCCAATGATGTTGATAGCTGGGGATACTGGATAGCTGAAAATTCTTTTGCTGAAAACTCTGGAAGAACGTTGTAATCGGAAGTTGTCTCTAACTCTTCAAAGCTTTGCTGCAGACGTTCTAATCCTTTGGTGATCATGCGAGTGACTTTAATGCTGCATTCCAACTAAGGATCACATTTCATAATTTTGTCTTTAAAAGTCTGTGAAATCTGAAACACTTCAGCAAATGTTGGTAGTGTCCACATTGCTGATTCCGCTTCAGTTTCTTCTTCCACTTCCTCTGTGGATGACTCAAGTTCTCCCAATTCCTGGTTTAACACTTGTCAATGGCCTTCAGTGTGTTCTCCCACTTCCTCTCAAGCATGTCGGCAAATCGTTCTCCACCAACTTGTCTTTCTGCATGAGTGATTTTCCTAACTTCATCAATCCCAGAAAGCCTTTAAAATCATTCATGACTTCACTCCATAGGTTCTTGCTGCAGACATTTATAATTGCTGGTTTTGATCCATGCATTGTAGCTTTGGTGAGTGTTATTGTGTCAGCGATAGTGAGTAGTTTCCAGCACCACATGATGTCCAGATTAGAGTCTGCATCAATTGCTGATCAAAATCTCAGGTGGGTGTATACGGTTTTGATAAACTAAATGATGTCATGCCCTGGACAAACTGCCGAAGCAATGAGGTTGTACTTGGAGGTAAAAACACAACCTTGATATTTTAATTTTCTCAACAAACAAATTCAGGATATCCAGGTGCAATGTCTATTGTCTAAACAGGACTTTAAATTGCAACCCTCCCTCTTCCAAGTATTTTTTCACTTCTGGGATGAAGTGTTGGTGGAGCCACTCCGTGAACAAGGTGATTCTCACTCACGCTCTCCGATTATAGTGACAGAACATGGGCAGATAATTTGGGGGGGTTTAAATCATGAAGTTTTTGATTTTTAATTTTTGTGGGTACATAGTAGGCGGTGGTGGTTGTTGTTGAGAGCACATGCGTTCCTCACTGTGTGCATGACACCTGGCTTTATCGTATGCCCTGCAGCATTGCCACCTGGTACCAGCGTTAATCTGCCCATCCACGCTTCATGCCCCAGCGCCCCCTTTGAACTTTTATGAACGTAGGTTCTATCAGGCATCTTCTTCCAGAACCACCTCATTTCATCACAATTGAACGTTTGCTTTGGAAGGTATTCTTTCTCCTTAATCAACTTCCTCAGCTCTGGCAGAAATGCAGCAGCAGCTTCTTCATCGGCAGGTGCAGCTTCTCCAGTAATTTTTTTATTTTTCGGTCCAAACCTATTCCTGAATCTGTGAACCACCCCTTACCTGTAAACGGCTTGGTGTCACTTGTTTCAGAGGAACCCTTGCTCAAGACTTCCTGTAAGTTCAGTGCTTTCTGGCACAACACATTTGTTGTCAATCGAAACACATTTTCTGTTCATGTCTTCCACCTACAAATCTAGATGGTTCAACCTACTACACACCTAGGTACGAGGTACAGCCTACTGTGCCTAGGCTACAAACCTGTATAGCATGTGACTCTACTGAACACTGTAGGCAACTGTAGCAAAATGGCAAGGATTTACATATCTGAACATATCTAAACACAGAAGAGGTACAGGAAAAATACGGTATCAAACACAAAAATGAAACACCTGCTTAGGGTAGCTCCATGATAACTTTGACCAATGCTGATCGAAACATTATTATGTAGTGCACAGCTGTGTTTATCAAAATCTAAAACGGGCATACTTTATGACCAGTTAATTTATCTGATAAAAATTAATCTTAAAGGCCAGGGGCAGTGGCTCACGCTTGTAATCCCAGCACTTTAGGAGGCCGAGGCAGGCAGATCACCTGAGGTCAGGAGTTGAAGACAAGCCTGGCCAACATGGCGAAATTCCGTCTCCACTAAAAATACAAAAATTAGCTGGGTGTGGTGGCACATGCCTGTAGTCTCAGCTACTCAGGAGGCTGAGGCAGGAGAATCACTTGAACCTGGGAGGCAGAGGTTGCAACAAGCTGAGATCACGTCACTGCACTCCAGCCTGAGTGACAGAATGAAACTCCATCTCAAAAAAAATTAATCTTAAAATATGATCTCATTGATGAATGAGCAAAAAGTGATAAACCATCCAATGGGAAAGATAGGTAAAAGATATGAAAAATAGGCAAAAGATATGAAAAATAGTGCCACTGTCCCTGTGTTCCAAGACCTCCAGTGAACACCTAAAACATGTTTTATGTTCATACCTTCCATCCAGAAATGTGATGCCTTTTTTCCATCTTCACTGAGCACTTATCACGCACTGTGGCCATGACTATAGCAATCTGAGATGCAACAGCAGAACTAGCACAAATTTCTTGTTCCTTCTTCACCAATTTCACAGATTAAAGATTTGACCTTCCTGTAGATCTTAAGAACCTCAGTGTAGAATTTTTTGTCCTTCCTTATAAGTTGAGAACTTTCTCCTTTTCACTTAGAAGAAGTACTTTATTGCTTCTCTTTGGCATATCTGAATTGCCAGCATCACTACTACTACACTTTGGGGCCCCTAGAAAGTAAAATAAAGGTGGCTTGGATGCAAGCATTGTGATACCCAGAACTGTCAATCTGATAACCAAGCTGGCTACTAAGGGACTAGCGGGCAGGTAGTGTAGACACCACGGACATGCTAGAGAAAGGATTGATCCACCCCTCAGGCGGGACAGAGCCAATGCTGCAAGATTTCATTACACCACTCAGAGCAGCATGCACTTTCAAAACTTATGAATTTTGCATTTCTGAAATTTTCCATTTAATATTTTCAGATCAAGGTTTGCTGCAGGTAACTGAAACCGTGGAGAGCAAAACTGTCCTTAGGGGGAAACCATTGCATTTTCAGTAAGTATTTATTGAGCATCTACCATATCGTATTCATCAGTCTATCTCTAGTATTTTAGCCTCGCCTATGGTAGGATTCAGACAAATGTCTGCAGAACGAGTAAAGACAAAAGTGAGAAGTCGATAGAATTTGGTTTGTTCTTCCAAAAGGTAAGATGCCAGAAAAAATTCTGAAAATCAGTTCATGTTAGAGTAAGCAAACAAACAAAAAAAAGTGTAATCAAAGAAATTTTCCTTGTTAAAATCAGAATGCATTAATACTAATGAAAGGAGAATGCAGACCCCTTCTGACATATTTTATCCTGTTCAAAGATAAACATTTGTGTGCTGCAAGCCGCAAATGGGTTGAAACTCCAGTGAGGACTTTATGAGCCATCTGCTAGTCTCCTAATGAGGCTAGTAACTATCATTGTTTACAGTTAGGCACCAGGGGTCATGGGTATTTGTTATAATGAAAGCTGCAATGCATCACTGCAGAAACTAAAAGAGCCTTTCTTCACAAGGGCTAATTACAAATATAATAAAACAACATTTTTAAAAAACCTCTTGAAGTCCACAGAGAAACCTAACTTGGCACACCAAGTACAAACAGTAGTACCCGCTCTGTTTTCATTTAGCGGATTCTGATTACAGAAGCTATATCATATTTAACTACTAACAACACAAGACCACCAATGGGTCCTTTGCCTCAGATCACTTAATCACAAGATGCTTTGTGAACCATCTGGATCTCTAAGATGTTTGCCCTGACAATATACGCATAGAGTATGTAAACTCATAGCAAGACCCATGGGGTTTTTCTGCCTGTATGTGCTTTTAATAAGATGCTACTTTAAAGTTCTGCCTCCCTGGTGTCCAAACTGAACTTTCCGAGTTAGTTATCTCAGTGTAGGTGTGGAATGTGAAAAATTGATTGCTTAGAGTCATAGAAACAAAGGAACTAATAGGCTGACTACATTTTTTTTTTTTTTACTTTTTATTGGCAATTTTAGCATCCTAAAAATGTAGTCCAATCTTAATTATTTTGGCCAATAGATAGTGGCAGTGTCTCCACAGTCCAGGGGAGAAATAATTTGGCCTGTTCCATTAGTTGATGACGACCACATCAATCCATGTGTTCCCAGCATCTCAGACTAGGAAAACTTAGGGTCACAATATGAAGGGCTTCTTATAAAATGTTAGTAACAGTATCAAAACCTGAGAGCTCCCACATGAGAAAAGGTTACCTATTTTATTAAAATTGCCTGTTAATAGGATCGCTAATAATAAGACTACAAGAAGAAAAATGTCTCATATTTGTAGAGTGCTTCTTGCTTATTCCAAAGCCTTGTGCGTGAAAACCAAAACCCAGAAACCACTAATATATGCATATTCCCTGGGAAAGAATGGCCAATAAAAATGTGAAAAAAGAAGAGAAATTAGGTGGATCTTGCACTACCAAGTAGTAAAACATGCTAAGCTTAAGTAAAGTAGTGCAGTGCAAATGCAAGAGTAGAATAAGCAATCAAAAAGTGGAACAGAAAGAAAAGCGATTTGCCTGCAGGGCTGATACGAAGGGAGCCCCTGAAATTGTGCTGAAGGCATGTAAGAAAGTGTATGTGATCAACGTGGCAGTGGAAATAAATGGGAAAAATAAAAAGGATTTACTGACTACTACTGAGATAATATGTTAACTTTTTGGAGAAGGAAAGAGATTCTAAGATTATATGCAAAAATAAAGTCCAGAGGGCTGGGTGTGGTGGCTCATGCCTGTAATCCAAGCACTTTGGGAGACCAAGATGGGCGGATCACCTGAGGTCAGCAGTTTGAGACCAGCCTGGCCAACATGGTTAAACCCCGTCTCTACTAAAAACGCTAAAATTAGCCAGGCGCCATGGTGGGTGCCTTTAATCCCAGCTACTCAGGAGGCTGAGGCAGGAGAATCGCTTGAACCCAGGAGGCGGAGGTTGCAGTGAGCCAAGATCACACTACAGAACTCCAGCCTGGGCAACAGAGCAAGACTCCATCTGAAAAAAAAAAAAAAAAGTCCAGAGAATTAAATAACCAAGGATAGAAAATAAAACTATGAAAAATAACTTTTAAAAGTGTAAGCAAATATTTAAGTGGAGAAGGCAAGAGGTGGAGAGCAGTGTGGCTCATACACCCTGGTTCATCCCTCCACGGCTATCATGCATCCCACAGGCAGCCTCAGAGGAAAAGCTGTGAGGCAATTTTGTTCATATTCGTGTTATAAATTGAAAATGTAAGATAAACTATGCTTTTCAAGAAATGCCATTAAAATACTAAAAATAATGATGTGTTCAGAGGTTGCACATGAGCCACAAATTGTGCTGACCATTTTGGAGGGAGCTGCTATCCAGTAAGTAGGGTCTGCTACCTTGAGGCTTATGCGCTTGCAAATCATTTACATAATACTGCCTACTTTATTCAAGGTGGCTTTTTATTTGTACTCACACATTGCATTTTAGCTTCATTTCACAAAAGTGGATTAGTGGCGCAAAATGGTTTATTGAGGCATAAAGGCAATAACGAAATAATAACATACGTACTACAACCAGAATAACACCATACCCAAACATAATAAACAAGACTCTGGCACAAATGTGGAATGAGAATTCTTACGTGTTGGGACAAGTGAATCTGTGAAGGTGATGATTTCACACAAGGATTGGAAAAGAAAAGTGTGAATAGGATGTAGCATCATGAGTATCTGAAAATTGAATTTCGTTCGACAAGTGATCCATTCACTTTTTGCCCTTCATGCTTTGTCTGTATTGAATTTTGTCCCACAATGGCACAGAGCCATCCAAACTTTTGTATCACTTTCACACAAGCTCAGTGACCTTTCCAGCAGCCACATGAGGTTTCCTGGAATAAAAGCAAAGTATCGCTTTTCAAGTATGAAGCCAATCAGTTCTATCACTAAAGGCAGAGAAGAGGTAGTAGCAGTAAGAGATATCAGTGACATGAACATTAAGAAGCAAATGACACCAGCCCCAAAGTTAATGACCAATATTATGCATAAAGAGAAAGCAGAATAATAAGGCAGATAAATTGAAGGAGTCTTTACTACCACGTGCTCTTGCTAGCAGATATTTCTCACCGAGGCTGGACAGAACCGAGGAACAGGGCATGAAGCTACTCCTGGCATACGTGTTTTCCTTGGGGATAATGTTCTATGGCTTTTGATCTTATTTATCTCTGAAAACACAGGCTATATAAACAGGTATTTTCTTGTTTTGTTAATGATGATTTTGTGAGCTGTAGGGCACTTGTACAGAAGAGGCTTTGGGATCAGAGCTGACAAGTATCTGCTATGCATGAACACAGAATGTGAGTCAGCAGGGTGCAGTGGCTGGCGCCTGTCATCCCAGGACTTTGGGAGGCCAAGGCCGGAGGATCACTTGAGCTCAGGGGTTTCAGACCAGCCTGAGCAACATAGCAAGACCCTATTAAAAAATAATTTTTTTCTATTAAAAAAAGTTTTAAATGCCAGGTTCGGGGACTCACACTGTAATCCCAGCAGTTTGGGAGGCCGAGGTAGGTGGATCACCTGAGGTCAGGAGTTAGAGACCAGCCTGACCAAGTTGGTGAAACCCCATCTCTACTAAAAATACAAAAATTAGCCAGGTGTGGTGGTGGGCACCTGTAACCCCAGCTACTCAGGAAGCTGAGGTAGGGAATGGTTTGAACCCAGGAGGCAGGAGGTTGCAGTGAGCCAAGATCGTGCCACAGCACTCCCGTCTGGGTGACAGAGCAAGATGTCATCTAAAAAAAAAAAAAAAAAAAAAAAATTTAACCAGGCACGCTGGTGCATACCTACTCAGAAAGTATGTTTCACTTGCTTGGGAAGCTGAGGTGGGAGGATTGCTTGAACCCAGGAGTTCGAAGCTGAAGTGAGCTGTGATCGCACCACCATGTTCCAGACTCGGTGACAGAGCGAGATCCTGTCTCAATTTGAAAAAACAAAAAAGAAAGAGAGAGAGAAAGAGAAAGAATACACCTAAATGCCAATTCATCCACTGCTTTAATTATGGAGAACAGGTGATGGACAAAAAGATGCCTTTTGATCCAGATTAGGTGTTGAAGGAAATGGCGAAACAGGTAAATGTAATCAAATGGCCACCACTAAGTGTGCACTGTATGAAGAAAAGGGGGAGCGTGCTCTGCTTTTGGATGCTGAGGCACACCGGATATTTAACGGAGAGACAATCAGAGAAGATTTCAATGCCTTTGGACAATTTTTATGACATCATTAATACCCATAACAACCATTTTATGATTTCCAGTGATTTGTGGCCAGTAATTTAATAGGAGTATCTTTGCTACTACCTGCCACGTTGAAACTCTCAGTCTTACAGCTTTGTCTGAGGCTCATTGGCTCAGCATCCAACAAAATAGTGAGCGTAGACTTTGACAAAAAAGCTTGACATATTTTCAAGGTCTACCTTCTATCTTCATATGCAGAACTAACTGACAAACTATCAAATATTTGCTGTCATTCCTGAAAGTTGAAATTTCATAGAAATAAACTAGAATGGGAGGATGATATCGTTCTGAGGCAAGACAGTGAAAGCCGACTGCAGTTCATCCCATGGAAATGAGAACTAATGCCCCTTCCTAATGGGCATTGAAATAATGCCCTTCCTAGATTAATAGCTGCATATCACAGACCCAACCTGGGTTCATCTGCTCTGTAAGGATACCATATCCAGAACAGCAGCTAAAATTAGGGTTCAGTTTGTGATTGACCACTGTCATCTGCCATCATGCACCCAGATTTTGCAAAGGTGAGACTGATGAATTAAATGGAGTTACAAGAAGGACCGCCAGCTGTGAACTATTAAAGTCTTTGAGGGTGGCACCAATCTCTGCTATCTCTCTGAATGAGATATTTACTATTAAGGTCAGGGGGTAATTTTAGGAACTTTCAGGTGGCCTTTCCTACTATGGTAGTTCTTATTCCACAGTCAAGGAACCAATGTAGGATTCTGTCTGCCAGCTGCCATATGTGGTCAAGAGCTTGTCTCTGCTGGACCCAGTGGCTCATGCCTGTAGTCCCAGCACTTTGGGAGGCTGAGGCAGGTGGATTGCTTGAACTCAGGAGTTCAAGACCAGCCTGGGCAACGTTGAGAAACCCTGTCTCTACCAGAAATACAAAAAACTAGCCAGTCATGGTGGTGTGTGCCTGTAATTCCAGCTATTCGGGAGATTGAGGTGGGAGGATCACTTGAACCCAGGATGGTGCAGTGAGCCATGATCAAGTCACTGCGCTCCAGCCTGGGCGACAGATTGAGAGCTCATTTCAAAAAAAAAAAAAAAAACTTGTCTCTAAAATAATAAAAATGAAAAAGTTACTTAGGAGATTGATGTACTCCGAAACTAAGGAAATGACACTGGTGTTGTGGGTGGCAGGATGCACAGACCCAGTGAGAGACAAACTTTATCAAGGACTTTCTTTTCTTTTTTTATGAAAAAAATTTATTATAGACTTTTAAACATAAAGAAAATAGAAAAAACAGGACAGTGAACATTAATAAATATACCAGTTAGGTTCATTAACATTTTGCCATTTATACTTTACACACACAGACACACACACACACACACACACATTTTACTAAACCATTTGAAAATATCTTAGAGATATTTTAACAGTTCACTCCTAAATACTTCAGCACACACATTTATAAAGACATTCTTCTATGAACTACAATACCCTTATCCCAGCTCATAAAATTAGCAATAATTGTCTAATATCATTGAAAATACAGTCCATATTCAGGGCCGGGTGTGGTGGCTCATGTCTGTAATCCCAGCACTTTGGGAGGCCGAGGCAGGAGGATCACAAGGTCAGGAGATCGAAACCATCCTGGCTAACACAGTGGAACCCCGTCTCTACTAAAAATACAAAAAATTAGCCAGGTGTGGTGGCGGGCGCCTGTGGTCCCAGCTACTCGGGAGGCTGAGGCAGGAGAATGGTGTGAACATGGGAGGCGGAGCTCGCCGTGAGCTGAGATCATGCCACGGCACTCCAGCCTGGGTAACAGAGTGAGACTCTGCCTCAAAAATAAAAAATAAATAAATAAATAAATAAAATTTAAAAAATAAAATAAAATCTAGTCCATATTCAAATTTCTTCAATGAAGGCAGCCAGCAAGACAGGAAATGGGGTCCTGGTGGAGGAACATTGAAGTTTAGACCTGGCTTTCCTGGTCTCAGTCCTGACCCTGGCATGGGGGTGGCAGAAGGAGAAAGGAGCTCCATGGAGTAGCTTTTGATTTGATGTTATTTGGTTTATTTCCAGGAGACTTGGAGTTCTCATTTTCATCCATTGGAACCTGACTTTCATTCTCCTGAGTGTTCTATTCTATATTAATAGCTACTTCAGAGGTTGGGGAAAGTAGTAGATCAGGCAGATTTTGCTCCTCTCCATTTCCATATCCAGTGTACACTGCAACATGGGTTTTTTCCCTTAAAATCAACCAAAGTGGCTCAGGCTGTGGTGGCTTATGCCCGTAATCCCAGCACTTTGGGAGGCTGAGGCGGGAGAATCGCTTGAGCCCAGGAGTTCAAGACCAGCCTGGGCAATGTAGTGAGAACCTGTCTCTATGAAAAGTAAAAATTAAGTCCCAGCTACTCAGGAGGCTGAGGCAGGAGGATCGGTTGGGCCTGAGAGTTGGAGGCTGCAGTGAGCTGTGATCGTGCCACTGCACTCCAGCCTGGGTGACAGAGCAAGATGCTGTCTCAAAATAATAATAATAATAATAAAATACAATCAACTGAAGCAATGATGTAGCTGGGTGAAGACAGTTGTCTTCTGACCTAATGCAGAACATGCGCCACCAGCTTTCCTGTTTGCATATTCACACAGGAGTTGCGTATTCTATTTTTGGCTCTTATCCTTCTTGGGTTTTCTTTTAGGTGTGCCTTTTGGTTATCTGAAGTTTCACAAATGTCATCATTCTTGAGAAGAGTGGCTTAAAAGAAGCATGACTTTGTCATAAGCTTCTATCAGTGCTGTGTCATTCCAAACGTCACAATCATCACTCTGACCTCACTGCACAAGAACGACACCCAGTCCTGCTGTCCAGCACTCCATCTCCACCTCTGCCACCACCGCCGCTGCCCGTGGCCACGCCGAGCCTACTGCCTTATTTATTTTCTCATACCTGCGTTTCTCTGCTCTAACAGGAAGGCCACGGTGACATTTGATTTCTTGGATATTGCTCTATTCAAGAGCCTTGGATATAAGATCTGGGTGTTCCCTTGTTTCCAAGGTATGGCACCTACATAGGTGGCCGTAGTTTATTTTGGGAGCGCTGAGGAATCCACACTGCAAAGGCTGTGCTGTATATCCTGCATGGACGGGTCCTTCCCTGCATGTACTGGACCTTTTCTTTACTCAATGAGTACTGGGTCTGAGAACTAGCTTAGGTCTTAAAATTGGGCAAGAAAGTATAACTTCCCACTAGGAATGGCTGACTTTAGCCTCCTTATCATCCATTCTTTTTTCTTTTTTCTCTTTTTTTGTTTTAATTTTTGTGGGTACACAGTAGGTATACGTATTTATGGGGTACATGAAATGTTTTGATACAGGCATGCAGTGAGTACTAATCACATCACATAAAATTGGGTCTCCATTCCTTAGTGCATTTATCCTTTGTGTTACAAACAATCCAATTATACTTTTAGTTGTTTTAAACAGATCATTCTTGATCTCTCTTTAGAGCTTAAAACTGCACTAAGATTTTTAGGGTACCCTGTAAACAATGCCCTGTTGCCTACCCATTTATCTTTCCCCTAGAATCACCATGTTTCTAGAAACACCTCCCTAGATCTCCCCTGACTGTCCTTCCAAATTTATTGTCCTTATTATGCCATCTAGCTTCTGACAATTAAGTGCTGCTGGCCTCTGCTACTGTGTGACCAGTTCTGTACTGTCATCTCTTGTCGGCCCTAACCTACAGAAGACAGTTGCCACTGAGTTTCCCAATGTGCTGGTGTCCTCACTGTCATGGATAGCTAGTGGTGCAGATGGTAAAAAGAATTTATCAAGATAGTTATAGGTAAAGAAAGGCAAATTTATTAGAAAAGCAGGAAAATATGTTTCAGGAAAGCAACGGGCAAGTCAGCAAGAGAGGAGCTGACTGCAAGGAGACAAAAGCTTGCTGGGGATTTTATAGGATGGTGCTTGTGCTGTGTGCTGAAGAGGGCTTTCTGCGGTACTGATAAGTCGCAGTGAGCTAACTTGCATTTTTCTATCAGCCAACGGTCTGGTGATAGCTGGGTGCAGGAAGATGGTGAGTTATTTGCACAGGATGGCTCTGTGTTCTGGACCATGAAGAAAGGCAAACTTACAATTTATCCATTTTTTTATTTTCCCCTGGTCCTGCCATCCTGACTCCTTTTCCCTAATTAGGACTCCAAACTCACCAGTGCATTCCTTATCACCTGCATACACGCAGTGTTCTCCCCAGGAGCATGGTCAACTGACCTCCTGTGGGAGACCTATTCTAGCATGTCCATTTCTCCAAGTCTCTTGTTTCTCTTCTCCACAGTCAGCCTTGGCAGTTCTGCCATCTTTACTTCGTTTTATGTAGGCCAACACTTTATCCGAGTTTCCAAGACTTATCCAAGCAGTGTATGAGACCCACATCCTGGGACTCTTGCCAGATAGCTAATTCTGAGTGATGGGGAGTGCCCCCTTATGGAGAAACTCTTGCTTACCCCGTTCTGGATTCCAACCCTCTGGTCCAGCACCATGGAGATTCACTCCCAGACATACTCACCAGTTCTTGCCAGTACACACCAGTCAGGTTCTGAGCTGCTCGGGCGTAGAATTCCTCTTCTCCCTTAGCAGGCTCTGCTTTCCCCGTTAGGTTGTGCTGACATCTGATCTTAATTATGAATCTTGTGGCTGGAAGTGGAGGTAGAGGCAGATCCTGAGGAGGGCAGACGTTGTCTTATAAGGCACTGTCTCACTATCTGGTCTTCAAGTAAGAAGGGCCCACTGTCTTCCAATTAGGCCATGTGGGCCACTTCTGAAGTCCAAGCATTCCAGAGAATATTACAGAGAGAGCTCTCAATTGCATCTACCTATTATCCCCAACCTAAGCCTTGGGGTCTCACTCCTTCCCTACCAAAGCTCTGAGTTCATCTTCCCACCAAGTCAACCCTTCTTGGTTTTCTTTCATATCGCAAAAAAGAGTCATTTATTGAGAGCACTGGGCTAAATTCTGGAGCATAAAGAGATATGACTAGTGCCTTCTTTCATGGGACAAGACTGAGTTCACATTTGCTCAAGCCAATGACCGTCTCCCATCTCCCTTGCCACATGACTGTGTTAGGGATTGGAATTTAACCCAAGTGAAGCCAACAGGACATGAAGACTTAGCTGAGGCTCTGGGAAAGAAGGTCCTGCACTGTTGATTGAATTTGCTGCTCCAAAGACATGAAGCTTGCAGTGGGCTTCCTCTGCAGCATCTTGAAAGCAGGATGGGGAATCCCAGAGATTCTGGGAGTTGAAGTCAGGAGATGCTGCCATAAACACCTGGCAGGGGAACCAAGCTAGTAGAAGCATTGTGGAGAGGAGAATCCTGCCGACACAATTCCTCCTCTCAGTCAGGCCATACTCAACTGCACATCTTACTTGTGTGAAACAGTAGCTTCCCACTTCTGTTTAAGTCAGTGTAAGCGTTTTGTCACCGTGTCCACCTTAAAGAAGTTCATGGTGCAGCAAAAATCAGTCACAGTTTATGATAATCTGCCTAATTATTTTATACGATTCCCTGAAAAACTATTCAGTTATTGTTTCCTTCAGCTGGGAAGCTAGATGGTCTGCTCTGTTGAATCCCAGTCTTAGGCCTTCTCCACCAGAATGCACATTTATAGAGGACATTCAATATACACTTAATGCATTGATTGTGTAGAAATTAAAAGAAGAACAATCAAATGAGAACTATGAAAAGCTGTTCATTCAGAGCTTGCTACAACAAGGGAATCACCCACTATTACTTGCGTTGTTGCAGAGACTCAACGGAAGGCAGAGGGATGGGAAATCTTCAGAGCAGAAAAAAAGAGAAGGCGTCAGGTGTGCCCTGATGGAGACCATGGCCTGGGGAAGCTGCAGACAGGCTGGCTAGAGGCGAGCATCCCATGTGATTGGTTAGGGAGGCATACTTGGCATTGGGAGCAGGGACAAAAATTAGGGAAGCTGTCAGTTATTAATAAAATCTTGGCCATTCAGGGCCAGTTGTTATGGAGGCATTTTATATGTGGTCTGGCCATGGCTCATTTTGTATATTCAGTCTCTCTATTGATTGAATCTCCTTTCTCTAATTTATATCAAAAAATAGACTTTTCAAAATAGTTTGGGGATTGTTGTCTTTGTTTCTAAAACTTAAAAAAAAAAATGTATCTAGTACTGTCACTGCCTTCAGGGCTGATTCAACTCCATATGGATTTAGAGGATTAAACCCAATTTATGGTGATATTGAAGACAAACTCAAAATGAGAAAAACAACTCTACCCAGACCAAATACACAATAATCAATTTGGATGCTGCACCTAGCGATGCAAGACAGAAGCTAGAAGGGCATTTCTCAACCTGTGGAGTGTGTCTCAGAGCAGTGAAACAAAATTAATGATGATTAGGAATCGAAAAAGTCTTCCTCATCAGGCAGAAGTTCTAGAAAGTATTAATACATTTCACATGTTAAATGATGATACCAAGTATAAATATTATGTAAGTACAGCCATATATCCAGTGATGAGGGGTATATTTTTAGACTGAATTTAAGAAACTTAAGGACTGGGTGTGGTGGCTCATGCCTTTAATACCAGCACTTTGGGAGGCTGGGAAGGGCAGATCACCTCAGGTAGGGAGTTTGAGACCAGCCTGACCAACATGGAGAAACCCCGTCTCTACTAAAAAATACAAAATTAGCTGGGTGTGGTAGTGCATGCCTGTAACCCCAGCTACTCAGGAGGCTGAGGCAGGAGAATTGCTTGAACCTGGAAGGCAGAGGTTGCAGTGAGCCAAGATCACGCCATTGCACTCCAGCCTGGGTGATAGAACAAGACCAGACAGAAGAAACTTTAAAAAGTGGACAGCAAATTTTTTTAAAAAAGAGGAACAAGATTCTAGGATACGTTTAATCTTTGTAACAATTACCCTTTAAAAATAGAAAGCTGATCAGCAAGAAAGACTCTGATAACCAATTTGATGACGTTATAGCTACACTTTCACAGTATGTGTTCATAAACTTAAGTACTGGAATTAAAACAAAGCAGCACATATGGTAAGACTAACAAAATGTAAAGTGACAGATGTCTATAAATATGAAAATTATGTATAGTATAGTTCATTAATAACCTGTCATTGGATCTTAAAATTAGGAATGATATTTACCCCCACTCAGCCATTTAATGAATAGACTTTGTGTGAGGAAAATAAGATATAATAAGCTGAGGCTGTGCAGCCCGACCAGCAAGAGCTGAAGCAGGGAGAGGCATCGCCTCACCTGGGAATCACAAGGGGGAAGGGAATTCCTTTTCCTAGCCAAAGGAAATTGAGATACATAACACCTGGAAAATCGGGTAACTCCCACCCTAATACTGCACTTTACCAAGGGTCTTAGCAAACGGCACACCAGGAGATTATATCCCACACCTGGCCCAGAGGGAACCATGCCCATGGAGCCTCCCTCATTGCTAACACAGCAGTTGGAGATCTAACTGCAAGGCGGCAGCAAGGCTGGGGGAGGGACACCCACCATTGCTGAGGCTTAAGTAGATAAACAAAGCCACCAGGAAGCTCGAATTGGGTGGAGCCCACCACAACTCAAGGAGGCCTGCCTGCCTCTGTAGACTCCACCTCTGGGGACAGGGCATAGCTAAACAAAAAGCAGCAGAAACCTCAGCAGATGTAAAAGTCCCTGTCTGACAGCTTTGAAGAGAGCAGTGGTTCTCCCAGCAAGGAGGTTGAGATCTGAGAATGCACAGACCGCCTGCTCAAGTGGGTCCCTGACCCCTGAGTAGCCTAACTGGGAGACATTCCCCAGTAGGTGCAGACCCACGCATCACACCTCACACGGCTGGGTACACCCTGAGACAAAGCTTCCAGAGCAAGAATCAGACAGCAACACTCACTGTTCAGCAATATTCTAACTTCTACAGCCCCCGCTGCTGATACCCAGGCAAACACGGTCTGGAGTGGACCTCAAGCAAACTCCAACAGACCTGCAGCTGAGGGTCCTGACTGCTGGAAGGAAAACTAACAAACAGAAAGGACACCCACACCAAAACTCCATCAGTACGTCACCATCATCAAAGACCAAAGGCAGATAAAATCACAAAGATGGGGAAAAAACAGTGCAGAAAAGCTGAAAATTAAAAAATCAGAGCACATCTCCCCCTCCAAAGGAACGCAGCTCATCACCAGCAATGGAACAAAGCTGGATGGAGAACGACTTTGACGAGTTGAGAGAAGAAGGCTTCAGTTGATTAAATTTCTCAGAGCTAAGGGAGGAACTACGTAACCAGTGCAAAGAAACAAAAACCTTGAAAAAAGAATGGATGAATAGATAACTAGAATAATCAATGCAGAGAAGACCTTAAAAGAACTGATAGAGATGAAAACCAAGACATGAGAACTACATGTCAAATGCACAAGCTTCAGTAACTGACTCAATCAACTGGAAGAAAGATTATCAGTGATTGAAGATCAAATGAATGAAATGAAGTGAGAAGAGAAATGTAGAGAAAAAAGAGTAAAAAGAAATGAACAAAGCCTCCAAGAAATATGGGATTATGTGAAAAGACCAAATCTACATCTGATTGGTGTGCCTGAAAGTGATGGGGAAAATGGAACCAAGTTGGAAAACACTCTGCAGGATATCATCCAGGAGAACTTCCCCAACCTAGTAAGGCAGGCCAACATTCAAATTCAGGAAATACAGAGAATGCCACAAAGATACTCCTCAAGAAGAGCAACTCCAAGACACATAATTGTCAGATTCACCAAAGATGAAATGAAGGAAAAAATGTTAAGGACAGCCAGAGAGAAAGGTCAGGTTATTCACAAAGAGAAGCCCATCAGACTAACAGCAGATCTCTCGGCAGAAACTCTACAAGCCAGAAGAGAGTGGGGACCAATATTCAACATTCTTAAAGAAAAGAATTTTCAACCCAGAATTTCATATCCAGCCAAGCTAAGTTTCATAAGTGAAGGAGAAATAAAATCCTTTACAGACAAGCAAATGCTTAGAGATTTTGTCACCACCAGGCCTGCTCTACAAGAGATCCTGAAGGAAGCACTAAATATGGAAAGGAACAACCGGTACCAGCCATTGCAAAAACATGCCAAAATGTAAAGTCCATCAATGATAGGAAGAAACTACATCAACTAACAAGCAAAATAACCAGCTAATATCATAATGACAGGATCAAGTTCACACATAACAATATTAACCTTAAATGTAAATAGACTAAATTGTCCAACTAAAAGACACAGACTGGGAAATTGGATAAAGAGTCAAGACCCATCAGTTTGCTGTATTCAGGAGACCCATCTCACATGCAGAAACACACATAGGGTCAAAATAAAGGGATGGAGGAAGATCTACCAAGCAAATGGAAAACAAAAAAAAAAGCAGGGGTTGCAGTCCTAGTCTCTGATAAAACAGACTTTAAACCATCAAAGATCAAAAGAGACAAAGAAGGCCATTACATAAGGGTAAAGAGATCAATTCATCAGGAAGAGCTAACTATCCTAAATATATATGCCCCCAATACAGGAGTGCCCAGATTCATAAAGCAAGTCCTTAGAGACTTACAAAGAGACTTAGACTCCCATACAATAATAACGGGAGACTTTAACATCCCACTGTCAACATTAGACAGATCAACAAGACAGAAAGTCAACAAGGATATCCAGGAATCGAACTCAACTCTGCACCAAGCAGACCTAATACACATCTACAGAACTCTCCATCCCAAATCAACAGAATGTATATTCTTCTCAGCACCACATCACACTTATTCCAAAATTGACCACATAGTTAGAAGTAAAGCACTCCTCAGCAAATGTAAAAGAACAGAAATTATAACAAATTGTCTCTCAGACCACAGTGCAATCAAACTAGAACTCAGGACAAAGAAACTCAATCAAAACCGCTCAACTACATGGAAACTGAACAACCTGCTCCTGAATGACTACTGGGTACATAACGAAATGAAGGCAGAAATAAAGATGTTCTTTGAAACTAATGAGAACAAAGATAAAACATACCAGAATCTCTGGGACACATTTAAAGCAGTGTGTAGAGGGAAATTTATAGCACTAAATGCCCACAAGAGAAAGCAGGAAAGATCTAAAATTGACACCCTAACATCACAATTAAAAGAGCTAGAGAAGCAAGAGCAAACACATTCAAAAGCTAGCAGAACGCAAGAAATAACTAAGATCAGAGCAGAACTGAAGGAGATAGAGACAAAAAAAAAAAAACCCTCCAAGAAATCAATGAAACCAGGAGCTGGTTTTTTGAAAAAATCAACAAAATTGACAGACCACTAGCAAGACTAATGAAGAAGAAAAGAGAGAAGAATCAAATAGATGCAATAAAAAATGATAAAGGGGATATCACCATCAACCCCACAGAAATACAAACTACCATCAGAGAATACTGTAAACACCTCTATGCAAATAAACCAGAAAACCTAGAAGAAATGGATAATTTCCTGGACACTTACACTCCCCCAAGACTAAACCAGGAAGAAGTTGAATCCCTGAATAGACCAATAGCAGGCTCTGAAATTGAGGCAATAATTAATAGCCTACCAATCAAAAAAACTCCAGGACCAGACGGATTCACAGCCAAATTCTACCAGAGGTACAAGGAGGAGCTGGTACCATTCCTTCTGAAACTATTCCAATCAATAGAAAAAGGGGGAATCCTCCCTAACTCATTTTATGAAGCCAACATCATCCTGATACCAAAACCTGGCAGAGACACAACAAAAAAAAAGAGAATTTTAGACCAATATCCCTGATGAGCATCGATGAAAAAATCCTCAATAAAATACTGGCGAACCGAATCCAGCAGCACATCAAAAAGCTTATCCACCATGATCAAGTGGGCTTCATCCCTGGGATGCAAGGCTGGTTCAATATACACAAATCAATAAACATAATCCAGCATATAAACAGAACCAAAGACAAAAACCACATGATTATCTCAATAGATGCAGAAAAGGCCTTTGACAAAATTCAACAGCCCTTCATGCTAAAAACTCCCAATAAATTTGGTATTGATGGAACGTATCTCAAAATCATAAGAGCTATTTATGACAAACCCACAGCCAACATCATACTGAATGGGCAAAAACTGGAAGCCTTCCCTTTGAAAACTGACACAAGACAGGGATGCCCTCTCTCACCATTCCTATTCAACATAGTGTTGGAAGTTCTGCCTAGGGCAATCAGGCAAGGGAAAGAAAACAAGGGTATTCAGTTAGGAAAAGAAGAAGTCAAATTGTCCCTATTTGCAGATGACATGATTGTATATTTAGAAAACCCCATCATCTCAGCCCAAAATCTACTTAAGCTGATAAGCAACTTCAGCAAAGTCTCAGGATACAAAATCAATGTGCAAAAATCACAAGCATTCTTATACACCAGTAACAGAGAGCCAAATCATGAATGAACTCCCATTCACAATAGCTTCAAAGAGAATAAATACCTAGGAATCCAATTTACAAGGGATGTAAAGGACCTCTTCAAGGAGAACTACAAACCACTGCTCAGTGAAATAAAAAAGGACACAAACAAATGGAAGAACATTCCATGCTCATGGATAGGAAGAATCAATATCGTGAAAATGGCCATACTGCCCAAGGTAATTTATAGATTCAATGCCATCCCCATTAAGCTACCAATGACTTTCTTCACATAATTGGAAAAAACTGCTTTAAAGTTCATATGGAACCAAAAAAGACCCTGCATTGCCAAGACAATCCTAAGCCAAAAGAACAAAGTTGGAGGCATCATGCTACCTGACTTCAAACTATACTACAAGGCTACAGTAACCAAAACAGCATGGTACTGGTACCAAAACAGAGATATAGACCAATGGAACAGAACAGAGCCCTCAGAAATAATACCACACATCTATAGCCATCTGATCTTTGACAAACCTGACAAAAACAAGAAATGGGGAAAGGATTCCCTATTTAATAAACGGTGCTGGGAAAATTGGCTAGCCATAGTAGAAAGCTGAAACTGGATCTTTTCCTTACTCCTTATACGAAAATTAATTCAAGATGGATTAGACACTTAAATGTTAGACCTAAAACCATAAAAACCCTAGAAGAAAACCTAGAAGAATACCATTCAAGACATAGGCATGGGCAAGGACTTCATGTCTAAAACACCAAAAGAAAGGACAACACAAGCCAAAATTGACAAATGGGATCTAATTAAACTAAAGAGCTTCTGCCCAGAAAAAGAAACTACCATCAGAGTTAACAGGCAACCTACAGAATGGGAGAAAATTTTTGCAATCTACTCATCTGACAAAGGGCTAATATCCAGAACCTACAAAGAACTCAAACGAATTTACAAGTAAAAAGCAAATAACCCCATCAAAAAGTGGGCAAAGGATATGAACAGACAATTCTCAAAAGAAGACATACATACAGCCAACAGACACATGAAAAAATGCTCATCATCACTCACCATCAGAGAAATGCAAATCAAAACCACAATGAGATACCATCTCACACCAGTTAGAATGGCAATCATTAAAAAATCAGGAAACAACAGGTGTTGGAGAGGATGTGGAGAAATAGGAGCACTTTTACACTGTTGGTAGGACTGTAAACTAGTTTAACCATTGTGAAAAACAGTATGGCGATTCCTCAAGGATCTAGAACTAGAAATACCATTTGACCCAGTCATCCCATTACTGGGTATATACCCAAAGGATTATAAATCATGCTGCTATAAAGACACATGCACACGTATGTTTATTGTGGCACTATTCACAATAGCAAAGACTTAGAATCAACCCAAATGTCCATCAGTGACAGACTGGATTAAGAAAATGTGGCACATATACACCATGGAACACTATGCAGCCATAAAAAAGGATGAATTTGTGTCCTTTGTGGGGACCTGGATGCAGCTGGAAACCATCATTCTCAGCAAACTATCCCAAGAACAGAAAACCAAACACCGCATGTTCTCCCTCATAGGTGGGAATTGAACAATGAGATCACTTGGACACAGGAAGGGGAACATCACACATCGGGGCCTATTGTGGGGAGGGGACGGGGGGAGGGATAGCATTAGGAGATATACCTAATGTAAACGATGAGTTGATGGGTACAGCACACCAACGTGGTACATGTATACATATATAACAAACCTGCACATTGTGCACATGTACCCTAGAACTTAAAGTATAATTAAAAAAAAAAAAAACAAACTGGGGCTTTTTCAAGGTGTTACTTTACTTTTAACAATCATGCAATCAGAAGAATTGTGTTGATTTTTTGTGGGGGAAAGTGTGGTCTCACTATGTTGCCCAGGCTGGTCTCAAACTCCCAGCCTCAAGTGATCCTCCTGCCACGGTCTCTCAAAGTACTGGGATTACAGGTGTGAGTCACTGCACCCAGCTTTGTATTGATTTTTACTACACTGTCATAGTGTGAATATTGCAAACTAGAGCTTAATTTAAATTTAAATACAGTTAGACCTCTGTATCCGGGGGTTCCGCATCCATGGATTCAACCAACCAGGGATTAAAAATATGTGAAAAAAAAAAAAAAAAAATAGATGGCAGCATCTGTACTGAAAATGTACAGACTTTTTTCTTGACCTTATTTCCTAAACAATACAGGGTAACAACTACTTACATAGCGTTTACATTGCATTAGGTATTATAAGTAAATGGTGTAACTAGTAGAATCAAGTATATTAAAGGAAAATTATTAATATTTGACCTGTTTGATATCAACATTAATATCAGAGTAAAAAAATAGCAATGTTCAACTTTCTTTCTCCTAGGAAACATTCCTAGGGGGTTGAGGAGGGTGACTTACAACTTCCTCTCAAAGGCATCTAAACCAAGACTTCTTCAACTTTAGCGTGCATACGCGTCACCTGGAAATTGAGGTGTAGCGTGGGGCCTGAGTTTGCATTTCTAAGGAGAGATGCTGACAAGATCTAGACCATCAGCCACTCAAGGCCTTTAACATGTTTCACATCTATGGCCACCCTGATACACCTTGGACTCTGAAATACTTCACAAGCTTTGCTAAAGAACACGTTCACAATGTATTGGTTCTTTAGCACTGATTCCCTTAGGGAAATCTGTTCTTCAAGGCGAGTTTCCCACTGCAGTTCTCTATCAACCTGGCGGGGAAGTTACTGCCGATCATTGACCCAGCAGCACAGACTGGGAGAACTCCGTACCTTGGCTGTATAAGCAACGTCACTGTTCAGAGTGGCCATTCTAAGCATGCAGATTGGAGATACTATGAACTCTGATCGTGTAAATGAAGGATTCACTGTACTTTTGTAAGCAGATAGAGAGGGTTTCCAGGGATTTTAGGAAATGAATAATCAACCTGAGCAAGCAGCCTGGTTTACAGCCTCTTGTCCTGCAGCCTGTGTGGAATGCAGTCCCCTTGCTGGTTGGAATCAGCAACTGACAGACCCCAGCAACTTATAGACGAACCGCAGTGAAGTTTCTTCACGCCATGCTAAAGCCCTCCTCCCCTAGAGGAGCTATGGCTTTATTCCCATAAACTGTGACCCATCATGGCATGCAGAGGGGGGGTCTGGGCCACTGGTACCCCCCACACACACCTATCCCTTCTCCATCACTCCAACAAACCCTCCTGTCATTTTCCCTTGGGAAGACACGGCTTTGAAGAATACTTCCTGTGTGCGTCTTACTTATGCCAAGTAACACAATGCCTATTGATCAAAATCTGAGTTCTCCTGCAGAGTTGTTTGTTACTCTCTAGACAAATAAGCCCCATTTTTGGGGGGTAACAATATGAAATATTTTGAAGTAGTCCCATAAAAGATTTGTACTTTCCTTTTCAAATTATTCATAAATAAATGAGCTTGCTTTGGGCTATGGAGATAGCTTCACACGAATGAATCAATTCCTCTGAACAGGGGCACCAATGTGGAGGTACAGGCTGACCCACCAGCTCCCGCCTGTCCGTGGGTGGGAGGGGCTGGGCCGGTGCCACCCCCGGATTGTTTCCTATTTATGCATTGCCAGAGGCGGGATGAGAAGAAAGGGCTATGGGAATCTGAGGCTTGGAATTCCAAAATTGCTCCCAACCAAGCTGTGGTGCTTAGATGGACACCTGCACACCCCGTTATCCTCCGGCTGGTCCTACCTGTTCAAGGACCCGTAAGGGGCTCTCGACAACAGACTTTCATCTCTTCCTCCGAATGGGCCCGCTCTCTGTTCAGTTCCCTCAAGGCAGGGATGGACGACTGGCAAAAATATCCAAATGTTACGTGAGAGGAAAGAGAACTATTTCTTTTGTCTGAGTCCTTTGTCTATCTTTTTCTTTTCAAGTATTCCCTGTCCTTCAAGAGCAAGGTGAATGCCACGTCCTCTTCAGAGCCTTCCTGGATGTCACAGCTGACCATTGTTGGGGCTCAGAAAAAGATATGGCGCCTGCAGAGTACTTTGAACTGGAGGAGCCTGGAAGGCTTCAGCAACGGCCTCAGCCACAAGATCTCTCTGACCTTCGCCTGCCCTCCTGTCTCGCTCCTTTTTCTCCCCGAAGCACAGGGAGGGGCTGTCCCTGAACCTTCCTTATCTCCTCAAGATAGATCTTCTAAAAAGGAACTCAGTTCCTCCTCCAGAGACAAGATTCACTGTATCACAGGAGAAGAGACTGGGGGTCCGGGCCGCTCACAGACATCACCACAGGCTATCACCTGTTCATCTTCCCCAGAAAGCACTTACTTTCCCCTGAGCAGCCAACATGCCCGATCCCCTCTTCTTTATGAAGAAGTAGATACGCTTGTCAGTTTCACTGGGTTTTGGGTACTCACTTTTCTTTCTCGTGCTGCTCCCATCCGTGTAATAAATGTGCACGTTTTTCTCCTGTTCATCTGCCTACTGTCCTGGAGTCAATTAGGAAATCTCAGAGAGTAGAGAGAAAGTGTTTTCTGTCCCTACAGGAGGCAGCCATTGTTCTCATGGCACTCATCACAGTCTGCCTGGCCTCATGCATAAGTACCCAGTTGCCCCTAAAAGATTGCAAGCCCTGTGGGGGTGGAGACTGTGTCTCATTCATCTCCTGCAGGCACTCAAGAAGCAGGAAGAAATGGATGAAGTCTCTTATGTCCTAAGGCCTGCTAAGGTGCTTATGTCATCAAATCTTATCTTACCCTTATAATACGTGTTGCTTTACCTTTGATCATTGTAATGCCACTTATATAGCATGTTATAATTTATAAAGACATTTTCATATGCTTTCTTTTCACCAACATTAATTTCCAACATCCTTCCATGCATGTGATATTTTGGGGACACTGTAGCTATCTGTTCTTTTGCCCCAAAATTACAACCAGCAGATGGCTGCCTGCATCCCCACCTAGAGATGTTGCCTGGCCGACAGCTCTCTGACTTCACAAAGAGGTCATCAATCATCACAGAAGCACAGAATCATGACGTGAGGGCGGCTTGCGCCCCAGCACGCACCCAGGCCCCTTAGAGTCCCCGTCGTTGGGCTCCCCCGGGGTCCCTGGTTGTGCGCCAGGCAATATGTTGAGATGCACACTGGAAAACCGGAATGTTCAAACCAAACAACTGCAAGCAGCTGTCTCAAATGTGGAGAGGCATTTTGGAGAACTGTGCCAATTCTTTGCTGCCTGTGTGCAGAAAACGGCCAGGCTGCGAGACGAAGCGGACCTCCTGATGAATGAAATCAGTTCGTATGCCGCTACAGAGACCCCACATCTAAAGCTGGGCCTCATGAACTTTGCTGATGAGTTTGCCAAACTTCAGGATTATTGACAAGCAGAGGTTGAAAGACTTGAAGCCAAAGTGGTTAACCCTTGAAAGCTTATGGAACCATTGTAAAAATGAAATGGGATGACCGCAAGGCAACATTCACAGCAAGGAATCGAGAAGCTAAGCAATTAACTCAAGTAGAAGGAACAGGTCAGCGAAACCCACCTGAACGACATGTTATTGCATCTTTTGAATTTTGGCCTTTAAAAAAACGTTTTTTAGGCCAGGCATGGTGGCTCACGCCTGTAATCAAAGCACTTTGGGAGGCCGAGGTGGGCGAATCACGAGGTCAGAAGTTCGAGGCCAGTCTGGCTAACATAGTGAAATCCCGTCTCTACTAAAAATACAGAAAAATTAGCCAGGCGTGGTGGCGGGCGCCTGTAATCCCAGCTACTCAGGAGGCTGAGGCAGGAGAATGGCGTGAACCCAGCGACGGAGGTTGCAGTGAGCCGAGATCACGCCATTGCACTCCAGCCTGGGTAACAAACAGTGCGAGACTCTGTCTCAAAAAAAAAAAAAAAATGTCTTTTAAGGTTGTTACTGCCCAGCTCAGCCAGAAACCACATGAGGAGTGGCTCTTTGAGAGCGTTTGAGGTTCCAGAACACCTCCATTCCTGAGAGGAGTCCCTGGAGCAGCGGTTTGGGGCTGTGCCAATTGCTTGGTCCTTCTTCCTTTGGACCAAAGGCAGACACAGAATTACAAAGAGCTGAAAGGGATGCTACCCGAACAAGTCACCATCTGGAGGAAACTATTGACAACTTTGAAAGGCAGAAAATAAAGGCTAGAAAGACTATATTTTCCAAGTTTTTCACAATTGAAATGTTATTTCACAGCAAAACTTTAGAGGCCTACACAGCTGCCTACCAGAATATACAAAAGATTGATGAGGATGAAGATTTAGATTTAGAGGTTTTCTGAAATTCTCTGTATGCACCAGATTATTCATCTCATTTAGATATGGTAAGAGCAAATTCAAAGTCACCTCATCAGACATCACTGTCAGCAAAGTGTGTATCTGGAACAGGACAGGTATCTGCTACCAATTAAGAAAGGATCAGCCAGCAGAAGATGATAAGGATGAAGAGTTAGATGTTACAGAAGAAGAAAATTTTCTTAAGTAAACTACACATTTCCATTTTCATCATAAATGACATGAAATCCACAGTGATTACATTGCAGAACTTTATACTCACTTTGATATGGTAAGCCTCAAAATGAAATTCAACTAGAAATGGAAAAATAACTGAAGGAAACTTATGCTGACCAAAAATGAAGGCTTTTAAAAATATTACACACCAGTCATTTCAACACCCCCCCAAAAAAAAAAAAAAAAATGACTTGAGCGTAGCAGTTTGTTCTCTACTACAGGTGAGAGAAAAAAATTATTGACCCTGAAAAGGAGTGTTTTGCTTAATATATTTTCAGAACTGGGAAGAAGGTTATCTCTTTTCTCCTTCTCCTCCTCTTCTTTTTTAAATTAACACCTCTTGTTTCCAAAAATCTACTAGATTCAAATTGCCTTCTTGTTTCATTCTATTGACTTCTTTCGTTCTCATTATCTCTTTCTCTATTTCTTGTAAATTGTCATCTCTTCGATTTTCCATTTATTTGAACCCTTCATATATTCATTGTCTAACCATCTAAAATGTGGTATGAACAATAGTTCTCTTATTCCCTTTTATATAATTTTTTAGTATCATTTGTTTTCTGTTCTTTCATCGGTGTCTCATTTTATGAATTTTCTACATTATCACTTCCTCCACTATTTCAATTATTTTTTCATTTAGCATCCAGATGATCCAAAAACAAACAAACAGAAAAACAAGTTCAGAGAATTGTATTACAAACTCCTGCGAGCCCACTATTCAGCTTTTCTGAAATTTTGCCACATATGTTTCAGGTTTTTGTTTTTTTGGGAAATAAAAAATAGGTTAAGAAAGTCCTTTTCTACTCCTGTTTCGGTAAAAACAAAATGTTATCATGAAGTGATGTTGAATTTTATCAAGTGCTTTTTCTGTATTTCCCATAATGCTCCCATTTTTTCTCAATTTGTTGGTATGACAAGATAAACACAATTTTCTAATTTCAAACTATCTTTGCACTTTGACATAAATCCAACTTGTTCATGATATATTCTTATTTCTATATTGCTAGAACTATGTTGGCCAAAATTTATTTAGGATTTTGTAACTATATCCACAAATGAAATGGGCTTATATTTTTGTATTGTTCTGTTCAAAATTATATGTGTTCATAAGATAAGTTGGGAAACATTTCTCTTTTCCAGCTTAAAAAGTTATTAGATCATTCAGAAAACCATTTGTTGTACATGTAACATTTCTTTGTAAGATTGGGTTTTTGATGGTTTGATTTTTAACTGTTGATAAAATCATGGAAGCATGATTATTGATGCTTGCAAGTTTTCTGTTCCTTTTCAAGTCTCTTTTGATATGCTACATTTATTTTAGGAAAATGTCCGTTTTATCTTTTTTTTTTCCAAATGTTTTCATTAAGTTGTGAATAGCATTCTCATAGGGTTTTCAAAACCTCTATTCCCTCTTTGGCAATGACTCATTTTAGTCCTAGTGTATTTGCGTGTGTGCTTTATCTCATTTTTCCCTACTCAATCTTGCTTGCAAGTCATTCCACTTTATTTGTTTTTGCAGTCAATCAGCTTTAGGCTTTACAATCTTCTCTATCATTTCTTGTTTTTTGTTTCATCCATTTATGCTTTCTGTTAATCCCTTGTATCTACTATTTTGGAGTTTACTCTGCTGAGTGTTCATGTCATTACTTTTCAGTCCGTTCTTTTTTTCTAAGATTATATATCTCCCACTTACTACACTTTTTTTAAAATTTCAACTTTTATTTTAGATACAAGGGGTACATGTGCAGGTTTGCTATGTGGGTAGATTGCCTGATGCTGAGGTTTGGGGTGTGGATCCCGTCACCACCCAGGTAATGGCATAGTATCCAATAAGGAGTTTTTCAGTCCACATCCCCTACTTCCCTCCCCGCTCTAGTAGTCCACAGTGTCTGTTGTTCCCACGTTTATGTCCATGTGTGCTCAAAGTTTAGTTCCCACTTACAAACGAGAGCATGAGGTATTTGGTTTTCTGTTCCTGTGTTAATTCACTTAGGACTATGGCCTCTGGCTGTATCCATGTTGCTACAAAGGACGTTGTTTTGTTCTTTTTTATGGCTATGTACTTACTACACTTTTGATGTGCTCTGCACATTATAATTTTCATGATCATTCAGTTACATATTATTTTCTCTCTCTTTTTTTTTTTTTTTTTTTTTGAGACAGAGTCACACTCTGTCACCCAGGCTGGAGTGCAGTGGCACAATCTCAGCTCATTGCAACCTCCGCCTCCCAGGTTCATCAAGCAATTCTCCTGCCTCAGCCTCGTGAGTAGCTGGGATTACAGGTGTGCCACCACACACGGCTAATTTTTGTATTTTTAGTAGAGACGGGGTTTCACCATGTTGGTCAGGCTGATCTCAAACTCCTGACCTTGTGATCCACCTGCCTCAGCTTCCCAAAGGGCTGCGATTGCAGGCATGAGCCACACCCCCGGCCTCAGTTACGTATTATTTTCTAAGTGAAGCAGCAGCTTGGGATTGTGTTAAAAAGGATGTATTCTGCCTCTGGGCAGAATCACGTTGTACCTCAGTTTCATTATCTGTAAAGTGGAAATAACGATAGTTCTTACTTGGGGTCCCATCAGGATTAAATGAGCTAAACATGTAAAATGTATGGAAGAATGTCTGGCACATGGTAAAAGCTCAACTACTGTTAGTAATTATCATTATTATAATTTTTTTCATCCTTAAGTTTTTAGAAGCTTTTTTAATCTCTAAAAATATAATCCTTTGTTGTCTTTTTTATTAATTTTGAATTATTGTACTGAGGTAAGAGAACGCAACCAATATGATAAAAATGTTTTGCTGTCTACCAAAATTCCAGTATCATTTTTCACAGAAATAGAAAAAAATCCTAAAATTCACATGGAACCCCCAAAAAAACCCAAATAGCCAAAGCAATTCTGAAAAAAAATAAGTTGGAGACATGACACTTCCTGATTTAAATTTATGTTACAAAGTTATAGTAACCAACACAGTATGATACTGGCATAAAAACAGACACATAGACCAGTGGAATCAAACACAGAGTCCCAAAATAAATCCAAACACAGATAATCAACTAACTTCTTTTTTTTTTTTTTTTTTTTTTTTGAGATGGAGTCTTGCCCTGTTGCCCAGGCTGGAGTGCAGTGGCATGATCTCAACTCACTACAACCTCTGCCTCCTGGGTTCAAGTGATTCTCATGCTTCAGCCTCCAGAGTAGCTGGGATTACAGGCACCCCCCATCATGCCTGGCTAATTTTTGTATTTTTAGTAGAGATGGGATTTTACCATGTTGGCCAGACTAATCTTGAACTCCTGACCTCTGCTCGCCTCGGCTTCCCAAAGTGCTAGGATTACAGGTGTGAGCCACTGCATCCAGCCGGTCAACTAATTTCTGACAAGGGAATCAAAAAAATACAATGGGCAAAGGATCATCTCTTCAGTAAATTGTGCTGGGGAAACTGGATTTCCACATGCAAAAAAATAAAATTAGATCCCTATCTTACACATGCATAGAAGTCAACTTAAAATGAATTAAAGACTTAAAATGTAAGACCTGAAACTGTAAAACTACTAGGAAAAAACATAAGGGAAATGCTCCATGACATTGGTCTGGGCAAGGATTTCTTTGGATAGGACCCCACATATTCAGGCAACAAAAGCAAAAATAGACAAGATTGCATCAAACTAAAAAGCTTCTGCACAAGAAAACAACTAATAAAGTGATGAGACAACCCACAGAGTGGGAAAAAATATTTGCAAATTATATATGTGATGAAGGTTAGTATCGAAAATATATAAGGAATTCAAACTACTCAATGGCATAAAAACAAATAATCCAATTACAAAATGGGCAAAGAACCTGAACAGACACTTCTCAAAAGCAGACATAAAAGTGGCCATCGGGCTTATGAAAAAAATTGCTCAACATAGCTAATCATTAGGGAAATGCAAATTAAAACTACAATGAGATACCACTCCTATCTGCTAGAAAGGCTCCTATCAAAAAGAAGAAAGGTAAGCATTGGTGAGGATGTAGAGGAAAGAGAACCCTTGTACCCCATTGTTGGTGGGAATAAAAATTAGTACAGTCATTACAGAAAATGGCATGGAGATTCCTCAAAAATCTGAACATAGAACTACCATGTGATCCAGCAATCTCATTTCTGGGAACATACCCCAAAAAAATTGATATCAGTATGTCGAAGGAATATCTGTACTCCTATATTCATTGCAACATTATTCCAATAGCCAAGATATGGAATCAACTAGTGTCCATCAACAGATGAATGGATAAAGAAAATACAGTTTATGTATACATAACAGAATACTCATCAAACTTTAAAAAAGAATGAAATTCTGTCATTTGGGACAACCTGGATTAATCTAGAGGACAATATGCTAAGTGGCATAAGCCAGGCACAGAAAAACAAATATTGCATATTCTTACTTACATGCAGGATCTAAAAATAGTCGAACTCATAGAAGCAGAGAGTAGAACGGTGGTTACCCAGAGACTGAGTGGTTTACTAGAGGCTGAGTGGGAGAGGGAATGGGGTGTTGCTGGTCAGAGGGTACAAAGTTTTAGTTAGACAGGAGGAATAAGTTCAGATCTACTGTACAGCAGAGTGACTATAGTCAATAATAATGCATATTTCAAAATATCTAAGAGAGGAAAGTTCAATTGTATTACCACAAAAAATGTTGAGTGAGATGATGTATTTGTTAACTAGCTTGATTCAATCATTCTACATTGTAAACATATATCAAAGTATCATTGTACTCTATAAATATAATACAATTATGATTTATCAATTAAAGTAATATTAATTTTTAAAAAATTTTGTATTGGTATTTCCTTTGTGACCCTAACATGTTACATGTATGCCTAAACGATATGTGTATTTTCTGCTTGTGAGGCATAGAGGTTTTCTGTTTGTTTGGTTTTTGGTTTTTGTTTTTGTTGTTTTTTTTTTTTTGAGATGAAATTTCGCTCTTGTTGCCCAGGCTGGAGTGCAATGGCGCTATCTCGGCTCAGCACAACCTCTGCCTCCTGGGTTCAAGCGATTCTCCTGCTTCAGCCTCCCAAGTAGCTGGGATTACAGGCCCATACCACCATGCCTGGCTAATTTTTTTTTTAATTACTACTTTTAGTAGACACAGGGTTTCACCATGTTGCCCAGGCTGGTCTCCAACTCCTGACCTCAAGTGATACACCCGCCTCAGCTTTCCAACGTACTGGGATTATAGGCATGAGCCACCACATCAGGCCTCCATTTAACTACTTTTTAAATCCTCAATAACACTTTTTGCCTTCAACACCAAGATACCCAATATTGTTATAGCCCACAAGGTTTGTTCCGTTTTGTTTCGTTTTCAGATAGTAGATGTTTGGTTGCCCCTTTTGGATTCTTTACTTTTGACCTTTCCATATCAGTAGGTATATCTCTTATAACAGAATACAGCAAGAATTTTAAAAACACAAGTTTTAACTGATACTATATCCATTTATATTTGTTAGAATTACTGATATATTGGATTTATTTCTGCAATCTTGTTTTTGTGCTTCTTTCCATACTCTGCTTCTTATTTTTCCTTTCTCATCTCCTAGCAAATTAACCATTTTCATCATCCCTCCCTTTTATTTTCAACTCATTTTAAAGTTGTATGTTCTTTTTTATTCTTTTGGGAATTACTCTTACATTTTCTAGATGTATATTTGACTTAAAACCAAGAGTTAATCAATATGCTTACTCATTTCACAAACACCATTAGGATTTAAAAACACATTTTAAAACTCCCAAAACCTCATGTGTCATTTTTCCAGTAGTTTAGTTACAAAATTGTTTTTACACCCTCAAATTAGCTATTATTGAGTTTGTTCTTTGAAATAGTTAGTGCTTTTTAGACTTTGTCGAAAATTTATACATTTCTTTGCTATTTATTTTTGTAACTTGGTCTTTCCTTCTGAGCACAGTTATCTTCTTCCTGAGGAGAAAAATCAGATGGTTCTGTCAGTGAGTCTGTGAAGGTAAATACATGGTAGTGGTGTTCCCAAGCCAAGAAATACACATAAACTGGTGTCCTTGAGCTGGGACTGTGGATTTATGCTGATCTTTCTCTTTAAGGTTATTGCCTTTCACGGTTGTCAGATTTATGCAGGGATCTCAGTTCTTACCTTCTGTCAACAGTAGGCCTATGGCCCCATTCCTTGTGCCTGCATGAAAGTTAAACCCAAGTCCCTGTTCTCCAGGGATGCTCACCTACGGCTGCTTCAGACCATGGGCTAGCAGCTCTGGTTGTCACTTCTGGTTATTTCTCTGGGCAATGCTTTCTTGAGCACTCAGGTCTACATTTTAGAAAATATTTGTTCTAGTTTTACTAGCATGTGTAGTTCTTTAGAGTTTTCAAAACATTAGGTCCACAGTACTGCCAAGCCAGAAGTCTTAGATCTACAGTTTATTTTACAAAAATTTCCTTCCTGGGTTTAGATCATATTTCTCTGTGACACTGTCATGTGTAACTTTTCTCTCTCCCAAAAGTCTTCAGTAGATTGTAAAATACATTGTATAAATAAAATTTTTCAAAATAACTTTAGTAACCACTTTTACACTGAGCAGATTATGTCTCTCATTCTCTCAAAAATGATCAGGAGATAATTTTTTCATTTATGAGTTTCTATTGCAGCTTTCATTTTCTTATATAGACACAATTTCAGAGACAATTCAGTTTCAAGTTTGTTGCTGCTATCATAAAATATGGACTCAGTATAGACATTTAAAATACTAAATGGTTCATAGAAATAAAATGTTTCCACACTAGACACGCAGGCTGCCAGTAGTTTCCAAGTACAAGTTCTGCCAAATCCCTTTCCCAAGAACCTTATGAACCAGGTAACCCTGTGAGGAATGCACATTACAAACTCCTGAATACACTAAATATATAAATTGCTTTTCAGAATATCTTTAGCAATATGTTCTTTAGTGATATGTTATGTCAGTGACAGTCTCAAAAGATCCTAATTTTATGTGTCAGATACACACACACATTTGTTTGTTTTTTAAATCAAAATATCTGGTAAAGGATAATATTGGGTTCATGTCTCCATTTATGGCCAAAGAATAACAGTAATGGAGAAAGTTAAAAAAAAAAAAAAAAAAAAAAAGCTCCCCCATTGATGTGTCCTGTACTGTGATCAAGATAAAGAAAAGATTTTTCTAGATCATAAAAGTCAGCATCTTAGAAGTGTCCAGGAACTCAATAAAATATTAGCAAATCAAATTCAACAACACATCAAAAAGATTAAACATTATGATCAAGTGAGATTGATTGCTGGCAGGCAAGGCTGGTTTAACACATGCAAATCAATCAATGAGATACATTACATTAATAGACTAAAATACAAAAACCACACAATTGACACAGAAAAAGCATTTGACAAAGTTTAACATTCCTTCTTGATAAAAATTCTGAGCAGTTTAGGTATAGAAAGAAAGTTCCTCAACATAATAAATACCATTTACAAAAACCCACAGCTAACATAATAATAATTTGAGAAACTGAAAATTTTTCCTCTATGACCTGGTACAAGGCAGGGATGCCCATTCTTACCACCCTATTCAACATAGTACTGAAAGTCCTATCAAGAGCAATTAGACAAGAAAAAGAGATAAAAATCTATCTGAATTGGAAAGCAAGAAGTAAAATTATCTCTATGTGCAGATTACATGATTCTATATATAGAAAATCCCAAAGATTCTACGAAAAACTGTTAAGTATAATGAATAAATTCAATAAAGTTGCAAAATACAAAATCAACATGGAAAAATCCATGGCATTTCTATACACAAGTAACAACTTAGCTAAAAAAGAAATTTAAAAACCATAGATCATGATGCTCATCTAAAGAGAAAAAAGAAAGATGAAAGGAAAGTAGTTAATTAAAATTTTTTTAAAGAAATTTAAAAACCATCCCATTTATAATACCATAAAAAATAGGAATAAATTAAACCAGGAGACGATAAATCTGTACACTGAGACCTACGAAATAATGATGAAAGAAATGGAAAGGGAAACAAATAAATGGAAAGATATTCCATGCTCATGGACCAGAAGAACTGATGTTGTTAAATGTCTATGCTGCCTAAAGCAACATGTGGATTCAATGCATCTCGACCAAAATCCCAACATTCCTCACAGAAATAGAAAAAACAATCCTAAAATTCATATAGAACCACAAAAAAACTCAGAATAGCCAAAGCCATTCTGGAAAAAAAGAATAAAAATAAAAAAGTTGGAGACATCACACTTCCTGATTTAAATTTATATTACAAAGCCATAGTAACCAACACAGTATGGTACTGGCATAAAAACGAACACATAGACAAATGGAACAGAATGGAGAGCCTAGAAATAAATCTAAACACATATGGCCAACTAATTTTCAAAAAGGATACCAAAAAGACACAGTAGGGAAACAATAATCTCTTCAATAAATAGTGCCGGGAAAACTGAATTTCCACATGCAAGAGAATGAAATTGGACTCTTATCTCACACCATACACAAAAAAACTTAGAATGGATAAAAGACCTAAAGGTAAGGCCTGAAACCATAAAACTCCCAGAAGTATGCATAGGATAAAAGCCTTGGCAATGATTTCTTGAATACCACACTAAAATGCAGGCTATGAAAGTAAAAATGAATAAATGGGACTGTATCAAACAAAAAAGTTTCTGCATAGCAAAGGATACAATCAACAAAATGAAAAGGCAATTTACAGATTAGAAAAAAATACATTTGCTAACTATATAACAGATGAGGGGTTAAGGTTCAAGATTTATAAAGAATTTGTACAACTTAATAGCAAAAAGTCCCATATAACCTGATTTATAAATTTCTCCAAAGATGACATAAAAATGGACAACAGGTATATGAAAAGCTTCTCAGCAACACTAATGATTATGGAGATCAAAACCATTATGACATATCACCTCACACCTGTTAGAATAGCCGTTATCAAAAAGACAAGAAATAACAAGCTTGGGGAAGGTATGGGGGAAAAGGAACACTTGCACGCTGTTGGGGGGAATGTATGGTTGACCCTTGAACAACACAAGTTTGAACTGTTTGGCTCCACTTCTATGTGAATTTTTTACAGTAAGCACATTGAAAACATGTTTGGAGATTTGTGACAATTTGAAAAACTTGCAGACAAACTGTGTAGCCTAGAATTGTCTTTAAAAATAAGAAAAAGTTAGGAATGTCATGAATGCACAAAGCACGTGTAGTAAATTTTATCATTAACTACCTTAAAGTATACACAAATCTATTATAAAAAGTTAGGCAAACATAGACTGTACTTGGCACCATTCATGGTCAAGAGAAATGTAAACAAATGTAAAGACGCAGTATTAACTCATAACTGCATAAAATTACCTGCGGTAATACTGTACTACTGTGATAATCTTGTAGCCACCTCCTGTTGCTGTTGCAGCAGAACTCAAGTGTTGTGAATGTCCGCTTAAAATGCTGTGTGATGCTGATCATCTCTCAGTGGGCAATTCATTTCACCAGTAAGTTGTGCATTGCAGTAAAAAGTGATCTCTTGTGGTTCTCATGAATATTTTGTTGTGTTTAATGCAATACCATAAACCTCGAATAAGACCATGGGACTCATAAGAAGTGCCACTAGTAATGCTGCAAGTTCTCCCAAGAAGCAATTAAAAATCATGACATTATAAGAAAAAGCTGAACTGCTTTGATATGTACCGTAGATTCAGGTGTGCAGCTGTGATTGCCACCATTTCAAGATAAATGAATCCAGCATTCAGACCATGTTTAAAAAAAAAAAAAAAAAGAAAGGAAATTGTGAAGTTGTCCCTACAGCTACACCAGAAGGCATGAAAACCTTGCACTTTTTGTGAAATGCCTTTTTGTCTCATATAGGAAATGCAGCTTTTATGTGGGTGCAGGATTGCTGTAAAATGGGCATACCTATAGGCTCTAATATAACTGGGGGAAAAGCAAAGTCATTAGATGATGAGTTAAATGATAAGGAAGGTGAAGGATCTAAAGGTGGAGAATTTGGTTAGGCGTGGTGGCTCACACCTGTAATCCCAGCACTTTGGGAGGCCGAGGTGGGTGGATCTCCTGATGCCAGGAGTTCAAGACCAGTCTGGCCAATACAGTGAAACCCCATCTCTACTAAAAACACACAAATTAACTGGGCGTGGTGGCAGGTGCCTGTAATCCCAGCTACTCAGGAGCCTGAGGCAGGAGAATCGCTTGAACCCGGGAGGCGGAGGTCGAAGTGAGCCAAGATCACACCACTGCACTCCAGCCTGGGTGACAGAGTGAGACTCCGTCTCAAAATAAATAAATAAACAAACAAACAAACAAACAAACAAATAAAGGTGGAGAATTTAATGCCAGCAAAGGATGGTTTGATAATTTTGGAGAGAGGTTTGGCTTTTAAAATGCCAAGATCACAGGAGAAGCAGCTTCTGTTGACCAAGAGGCAGCAGATGAGTTCCCAGATGCCATTAAGATGATCACTGAGAAGAGATACCTGAATGAATCAGTTTTTCTGTTTTTTGTTTTTCCGTTTTTTGAGACAGAGCTTGCTCTGTCACCCAGGCCGGAGTGCAGTGGTGATCTCAGCTCAGTGCAGCCTCTGTCTCGTGGGTTCAAGCAATTCTCGTGCCTCAGCCTCCTGAGTAGCTGGAGTCCCAGCTGCAGGTGCATGACACCACACCCGGTTAATTTTTGTATTTTTTGGTGGAGACAGGGTTTCACCATGTTGAGGGCTGGTCTTGAACTCCTGGCCTCAAGTGATCCACCCGCCTCGGCCTCCTGAAGTGCTGAGATTACAGGCATGAGCCACCACGTCCGGCCCTGAATCGGTTTTTAATGCAGACAAAAGTGCCCTATTCTGCAAGCAAAAAATACCACAAAGGATTTTTATTAGTAAGGAAGAGAAGCAGGCACAGGATTTAAGGCAAGAAGGGATGGGCTAACTCTATTGTTGTACGCAAATACAGTTGAATTTATGAAAACAGGACTGCCCTTATCTATAAAACTGCAAACCCCAAGCCTTGAAGGGAAAAGATAAACAGCTGCCAGTTTTTTGGTTATACAATAAGAAGACCTGGATAACAAGAACACTTTTTTTGGATTACTTCCATCAATGCTTTGTCCCCAAAGTCAAGAAGTACCTTTGCAGTAAGGGATTTTTTTTAAAGTTCTTTTGGACAATGCTCCCTGGACACCCAGAACCTCATGAGTTCAAAACCAAAGAAGTCAAAGTGGTCTACTTGCTCAAACACAGTATCTCCAATTCAGTCTCTAGATGAGGGGAGCCTAAGAACCATAAGGCTCATTACACACTGCAACTCTACGGAAAGGATTGTCAATGCTATGGAAGAGAACCCCAGAAGAGAACATTATGAAAGTCTGGAAGGGTCACACCATTGAAAATGCCATCATTGTTAGGGACAAAGCCATGAAAGCCACTAAGCCCACAACGAGAAATTCCTGCTGAAGAAACCTATGTCCAGATGTTGTGGATGACTTCACAGAATTTACAACAGAGCCAATCAAGGAAATCAAGAAAGAGATTGTGGATATGGAAAGAAAAAAAAAGCTAGAGAGTAAAGGGTTGTGAGATATGCATCTTGGAAAAACAAGATACACATACACACAAAAATGTGTTTTGGTTTTATTGTTTGTTTTTTTGAGATGGAATCTCACTCTGTCACCCAGACTGGGGTGCAGTGGCACAGCAAGATCTTGGCTCACTGGAACCTTCGCCTCCCAGGTTCAAGCAATGCTCCTGCCTTAGCCACCAGAGCTGAGATTACGGGCATGCACCACGACGCCCAGCTAATTTTTTTGTATTTTTCGTAGAGATGGTGTTTCACCATGTTGGCCAGGCTGGTCTCAAACTCCTGACCTCGAGCGACTCTCCTGCCTTGCCCTTCCAAAGTGGTGGGATTACAAGCATAAGCCACTGCACATGGCCATGAACACATTTCATATTAATATAAATAGCATATTTTCATTAAAAATAACTACATTTTTTAAACAAGAAAATAAGCAAGAAAGGTGGCATTGTTTTATCTGCAAATCTCTTTAGTGTCTCACTTAACAAAAGGTGGCCCACTCTGGCCTTCCAAAAAAGTTTTAAGATGTAGGAGAAATTCAGGAGTGAATAGACACCACACTAGAGGAATTAACAGACAACGACGATGGAGGTGAGTGCTTCTGAACCAGCACCAGACAGCGAGGCAGTGCCAGAAAACAAACTGGCATTAGATTATCTGGCAGAAGGGCTTTGATTATTCAAGACTGCTTTTGACTTCTTTTACAACATAGACCCTTCTATGATATAGGCAATGAAACTAAAACACACGGCGGAAAAATGATTGGTATCATATGCAACTATTTTTAGAGAAATGAAAGAGCAAAAATATCAGGCAGAAGTTACAATGTATTTCCATAAAGTTACACCTAGTGTTGCTGCCTCTCCTGCCTCCTCTTCCACCTCCTCCACCTCTTCCGTATCTGCCAACCCTGAGACAGCACGACCAACCCCTCCTCTTCCTTCCTCTCAGCCTACTCAATGTAAAAATGACAACAGTGAAGACCTTTATGGTGATCAACTTCCACTTAAAGACTAGTAAATATATTATCTTTCATGTTTAATTAATGTGAATACATAACAGTTATACATATGTATGGGGTACATGTGATATTTTAAAAGAAGCAAACAATGTGTAGTAATCAAATCAGGGTAATTAGAATATCTAAAACCTCAAATATTTATCATTTCTTTGTATTAGAAGCGTTATAATTCCACTCTTTTTGTCATTTTGAAATATATAATAAATTATTATTAACTATAGTCACCCTATTGTGCTCCCAAGTACTAGGTCTTATTCTTTCTATCTAACTATATTCTTGTATCCATTAATTATTCCCTTTATCTGTCCACCCTTCCCCTCCCTACCAACTACTCTTCCTAGCTTCTGGTAACCATCATTCTTCTCTCTACTTTCATGAGTTTACTTCCTCTTCCAAACTCCGACATATAAGTAAGAACTTGAGATGTTTGTTTTTCTGAGCCTCACTTTTTTTTTCACTTGACATTGATTCCTCTAACTCCATCCATGTTGTTGCAAATGACAGGATTTCATTCTTTTTTGTGACTGAATAATATTCCATTGTGTATATACACCACATTTTCTTTATCCATTCATCCATTAATGGGCACTTAGGCCGATTCCATGTCTTGCCTATTGTGAATAGTGCTGCAATAAACCTGGGAGTACACATATCTCTTCGACATACTGATCTCCTTTCTTTTGAATATATGCCTTTCAGTGAGATTGCTAGATCACATGGTCGTTCTATGTTTAGCTTTTTGAGGAACCTCCATACTGTTCTCCATAGTGGCTGTACTAATTTACACTCCAACCAACAGTGTACAAGTGTTCCACTCTCTCCACATCCTCTCCAGCATTTATTATTGCCTGTCTTTTGAATAAAAGCCATTTTAACTGGGGTGAGTTACTATCTTATTGTAGTTTTGATTTGCATTTCTCTGATGATTAGTGATATTAGACATATTTTCATATACCTGATGGCCTTTTGTATGTCTTCCTTTGAGAAATGTCTAGTCAGATTGATTGCCCATTCTTAACTGGATTACTTGGGGTTTTTCTCCTATGGAGTTGTTTTAGCTTTTTAAATATTCTGATTAAGAATCCTTTGTCAGGTGTATGGATTCCCTCAAAAACATCAGCTTTCCCAGAGTGCTCTACAAATGCTGTCATTCTCTATGTGTGTCAAAGTGTTCAGAAGGTTAGGAAACTGCCCCATGGTGAGGTGTTAAGTCTGATGCACCTCACAGAATCTTAATGGATTTAGGTTTAGGCTTTTGAAAATAAAATCTTGTTCTCTCCTTTTTTTTTTTTTTTTTTTGTTCCGCCATGCACCATGTCACATCCCACCTTTGAAACAATGAGTCAAGCTTGCCACTTGTTCAAAAAAGAAAACTAGAAAGAAAAAAAGGACATAGAGTAGTATCTCTAAAATAATTCCTAAAGTGTGGTCCACGGACCCTCTAAGAGTCTGGAGACCCCTGGAAGGGGTCTGTGAAGTCAAAACTCTTTTCGTAATAATGTTAAGATGCCATTTGCTCCTTTCACCCTCATTCTTTCCTGAGAGGACAGTGCAATTTTCCAGACACTACATGATGTATTATGATGTAATAAATTGACTGTTGACATTCATGTGATAATCCAGCACCTTTTGTTAAGTGAGACACTAAAGAGATTTGCAGAGAAAACAATACCACCTTTCTCGCTGATTTTCTTCTTTTAAAAATATAGTTATTTTTAATAAAAATATGCCATTTATATTACTATGAAGTGTGTTTATGGCCAGGTGCAGTGGCTCATGCTTGTAATCCCACCACTTTGGAAGGGCAAGGCAGGAGAGTTGCTTGAGGCCAGGAGTTCGAGACCAGCCTTGACAACATAGCAAGACCCCCATTTCTACAAAAAAAAATATTTTTTAAAAATTAGCCAGGAGGAACAGAAAAACCAAACACGGCAGGTTCTCACTCATAAGTGGGAGTTAACCAATGAGGATACATGGACACAGGGAGGGGAACATCACACTCAGGGCCTGTCGGGGGATGGGGGGCAAAGGGAGGGAGAGTATTAGGACAAATACCTAATGCATGCGGAGCTTAAAACCTAGATGACGGGTTGATGGGCAGCAAACCACCATGGCACATGTATACCTATGTAACAAAGCTGCATGTTCTGCACATGTATCCCAGAACTTAAAGTAAAATAATAAATACATAAATGAATAAGAATCCCCAGTCAGGCTGGGTGTGGTGGCTCATGCCTGTAATCCTAGCACTTTGGGAGGCCAAGGAGGGCGGACCATGAGGTCAAGAGATCAAGCCAACATGGTGACATGGTGGCCAACAAGGTGAAACCCTGTCTCTACTAAAAATACAAAAAATTAGCTGGGCGTGGTGGCGCATGCCTGTAGTCCCAGCTACTCGGGAGGCTGAGGCAGAAGGATTGCTTAAACCTGAGAGGCAGAGGTTGCAGTGAGCTGAGATCATGCCACTGCACTCCAGCCTGGCAACAGAGCGAGACTCCGTCTCAAAAAAAAAAAAAAAAAAAAAAAATAGTGTGTTATATTCAGGATTTTTGCCAAATGGGCAGATCATGGTTGTACTTGTGACCATTTGGGGCCAAGGACAGTGCGGGGCTGAGAAACGGGTAACTGTGAGATGATGAATGTGTTAATTTTTTCCATCCTAGTAACTACTTTACTATATATGTATTTTATGGGTTTTTATTGTTGTTTTGAGACAGAATCCCACTCTGTTGCCTAGGTTGGAGTGCAGTCACACAATCTCAGCTCACTGCAAGCTCTACCTCCTGGGTTCGAGCGATTCTCATGCCTCAGCCTGCCAAGTAGCTGGAACTACAGGTGCGCACCACCATGCCCAGCTTATTTTTGTATTTTTGGTAGAGATAGGGTTTCACCATGGCTGGTCTCCAACTCCTGGCCTCAAGCGATCCTCCCACCTTGGCCTCCCAAAGTGCTGGGATTACAGGCATGAGCCACTGTGCCCGGCCTATATATGTATTTTATAACATCATGTTGTATACCTTAAGCATACACAGTAAGAAAAAAAAATTTTAGATAGAGTGTCAGGGTAGCTGTGTGGAAAAATCACCATAGCAAATGTGATGGGATCCCCCTTCCAGTTTCCCACACTCAGTAAAGCAGCCCTGTGCAGACAGAGCTGCTCCTTCGTGCTTTTCACTATTGCTTTGGGCGATAGAATAGCTATACATGTAGAATTTAGCCATGTATAGTTGTAAAGCCAGCAGGTGTAACCGTGACCAGAGAGAAGGAAAGCTGTGACAGTTGTCCCAGAGCCACTCCTGATACCTCCTCCCTCGCTCCCTGCAGAAGTCACCACTCGCCTGACTTTTGTGGTAGCAATTTATTTGCTCTTTATCTCCTCCATGCGTGCACTCTAAACAACAGAGAATTGCTTTGTCTATTTATGAACTTTTTAAGGAACTTTAAATAAAACCATAATGTTTATATTGCTTTGTGATTTGTTTTCTCCTTGGCATTGGTTCATCCTGGTTGTGAGTAGCTTAATTCATTCATTAGGGTTGCTATGTAATAATCGCTCTATGACCATACCATGATTGATTGATTGATTCTATTGCTGCTCTGCCATATTTTATGACAATAACCTCCTGCAAATCCTCTGTATTTACCACTGTGCCTCCCATCCTCTGCACCCCAGGGGTGAACATCTAGCTCTTTACACACTTTGGACATAATATATTACTTTTGTCTTTGGCACTCAAGAGAATCTACAGTTGTTTATACTTTTCTTGAAATTCTTGGAATGCCAAGAGTTGCTTCATTAGTAACAAATAATATTCTTAAAGTCATTTTTTTCACCTTCAATCACAGCATTTATCTCAGATAAGACCCACAGTGAGCGGTCAGCAAATTCTTGTGTATGATAACACTGATGATGCCTGGCTGGTCACCAGAAACACTTCAAAGCAGAGGGTTTTTGTTTGTTTTGTTTTGTTTTTGGAGACAGAGTTTCACTCTTGTTGCTGAGGCTGGAGTGCAATGATGCGATCTCAGCTCACCGCAACCTCCACCTCCTGGGTTCAAGCCATTCTCCTGCCTCAGCCTCCCGAGTAGCTGGGATTACAGGCATGCACTACCACGCCTGGCTAATTTTGTATTTTTAGTAGAGACAGGATTTCTTCATGTTGGTCAGGCTGGTCTCGACCTCCTGACCTCAGGTGATCCTCCCACCTCACCTCCCAAAGTGCTGGGATTACAGGTGTGAGCCACCACACCCGGCCAGCCCACATTTTCTTAATTACTTTTTTTTTTTTTTTTTTTTTTTGAGATAGGGGTCTCATTCTGACGCCAGGCTGGAGTGAAGTGGCACGATCTCGGCTCACTGCAGCCTCCACCTCCTGAATTCAAGTGATCCTCCCTCCTCAGCCCCTTGAGTGGTCGGGACCACAGGTGTGTGCCACCATGCCGGGCTAATTTTTGTAATTTTGTAGAGATGGAGTTTCGCCATGTTGCCCAGGCTGGCCTCAAACTCTTGGCCTCAAGCAATCCGCCCTCCTCAGCCTCCCAAAGTGCTGGGATTGCAAGGGTGAGCCAGCGCGCCCTGCTCACATTTTATCTATCCATCCCTTGATGCTTGGGGTGCTTCCACATTTTGGCTACTATGAACCTTGGTGTACAGATATCTCTTCGAATATCTGCTTTCAGTTCTTTTGGATTATATACCCAGAAGTTTAATTGTTGGATCATATGGTAGTTCTATTTTTAATTTTTTGAGGAACTGCCATGTTTTCTACAGTAGCCACACTATTTTACATTCCCATTAACAGGCGCAAGGATTTCAATCTCTCCACATATTTGTCAACACTTGTTATTAGCTGTTTGTTGTTTTATAATAGTAGCCAACAAATGGATGTGATGTGTATCTCATTGTGGCTTTCATTCGCATTTTCTTTTTTCTTTCCTTCTTTTTTAAAGATGAGGTTTTGCTATGTTGCCCAGGCTGGAGTGCAGTAGCTATTCACAGGAGCAATCATAGTGCACTGCAATCTCAAGCTCTGGGCCTCAAGGGATCCTCCTGCCTCAGTCTCCTGAGTAGCTGGGAGTACAGGCTCACGGCAGCATGCCCAGCTTTGATTTGCATTTCCTTAATGATTGGTGATGTTGAGCATCTTTTTGTGTGCTTACTGGTGGTTTATATATTTTCTTTGGGGAAATGTCTATTCACTCATTTTTAAAACTGGTTGTTGGCTTTTTGTTGCTGTGTTTTCATTCTTTATATATTCTGGATATGAACCCCTTATCTAATATATGATTTGCAAATAATTCTTCCATCCCATAGGTTGCCTTTTCACTTTGTTACCTATGCCCTTTGATGCACAGAAGTTTTAAATGTTTGACGTAGTTCATCTGGCTAATTTTTGTTTTGCTGTCTGTGCTTTTAGTGTTAATACAAAAACTCATTGCCAAATCCAATGTCATGGAGCTTTTCTCCTATGTTTTATTCTAGGAATTTTATAGTTTTAGGTCTTTTACTTCAGTTTTGAGTTAATTTTTGTATACAGTGTAAGGTAAGGTTTCATCTTCATTTTTTTTCTTTTTTTGTCATGTCAATATCCAATTTTTCCAATACTATTTGTTGAAGAGATTCTCTTTTCCCCAGGTATTGGCACCCTGTTGAAAAACATCTGACCATATATGGGATGGTTTATTTCTGGGTTCTCTATTCTATTCCATTGGCCTACATGTGTGTCTTTTTACCAGTACCACACTGTTTTGATTATGATAGTTTTGTAGTAAGTTTTGAAATTGGGATATTTGAGACCTCCAACTTTGTTCTTCTTTTTCACCATTGTTTTGGCGGTTTGGAGGTCCTAAAGATTCTATATGAATTTGAGGGCTATAAGAATGTGACCTGCTTCTTTTTCTCAAATTAAGCTTGTGAGTTTCTCCCAAGTTGCACATTGTGGTAGTTCATTTATTTCCAGAGTCCTATTTATCCAGTCTACTCCTGTTGAACATTTGGGACCTTTCCATTGGGGCTACTAAGAACAGTGCTGCTATATACACCCCTACATATATTTTCTGGCATGATTGTGTAACAGTTTCTCAAGGGTATATCCATAAGAGTAGAATTTGTATGTTTATCTGCAACTCTATAGAATAATCCCCGACTATTTTCCAAATGGTTACCTGTTTATGGCATGTAAGATTCCATTGCTCCACCTTTTTATGTATTCACCTGCTATGGCTTAAATGTTCCCTCCAAAGCTCACCTTGAAGTTTAATTGCCATTGTAACAGTGTTGGGAGCTAGAACCTTTAAGAATTGATTAGGTCACAAGGGTGGGGAATGGATTAATGCCATTATCATGGAAGTGGGTTAGTTATGGTGGGAGTTCAGCCCCCTTTCTCTTTGCCTCATATGCTCACTTGCCCTTCTTCCCTTCTGCCATCCTACAATGCATCTGGAAGTCCATCACCAGACATGACCCCTTGAACTTGGACATTCCAGCCTCCAAAACCATGAGACAAATAAATCTCTTTTCTTTAAAAATTACCCAATCTGTGGTATTCTGTTATAGCAGCAGAAAACAGACTAAGGCATCACCAAATTTTGTTTTTATCACAGTAAAAATATTAGAAGCAACTCAAACAGCAATCAATGTGCAGTTAACTAAATAAATTATTACAGAGCCATACAGCAGAATATTTTACAGCCATTAAAAGTGACAAGAACAGCTCACCTTTATTATCTAGGCACCAGGCTCTGTTCTAAGTGCTTTCCATATATCATCTAGTTTGACTCTTACAATGACTCCATGAGGTAAATGTTATTATTTTGCCCATGTTACAGGTGAAGAAACTGAAACACAACGACATTAAATTACTTCCTCGGGTGGGGTGTGGTGGCACACACCTGTAATCTCAGCACTTTGGGAGGCCAAGGGGGGGGGGGTGTATCATGAGGTCAGGAGTTCGAGACAAGCCTGGCTAGCATGGTGAAGCCCCGTCTCTACTAAAAATACAAAAAATTAGCATGCCTGCAGTCCCAGCTACTCAGGAGGCTGAGTCAGGAAAATTGCTTGAACCCAGGAGGCAGAGGCTGCAGTGAGCCAAAATCCCGCCATTGCACTCCAGCCTGGGCGACACAGCAAGACTCGAGCTAAAAAAAAAAAAAAAAAAAATTCCTCAATTTCACATAGCTGATAAATAGAACAGCCAGGATTAAAACCCAGCCAAGCTGATTCTGTAGCTATTATTAAATGGTCCAAAATAAAATTTAGAAATGAAATAAAAGTAATCAAGAAAACCAGAACTAGACAAATCCTGTTAGTCTTAAAGCTATCTAACCTTCATATGAAATTTTGTGGTTTTCTTTAGACTGGATTTCAGAAAAAGAAATACAGAATTTTTCCCATGGTCACTCTTCTGAGGCATAGTCAAAAGGGCTAGGTCATTAGAAGAGCTACTAAAAGTTGAAATATTGCCAGAAATATCTTTATTTCTCATACACGACACATAGCCTTTCAAAATCCATTTTGCTTGCAGAATACTCAAAATATATTTATGTATTTTCAATCAACTCCAGGATCTGAGTAGTTTTCAGAATTGTAAAGCGTCAGTTCCTATTTTAGAATGTCTCTCTCTGCAAATGTTCACTCCTCTCACCGTATGACCTCTTCCCCTCGGCTGATAGCCTCACGTCCTGTCTCATACAGGCAGGCAGTAATCACCGTGGGAAGCCCACCCCAACTTTCTGTCACCAAAACCAGAAGCCACCCAGATCTGAGGCCAAGCCCTTCTTCTTCCCATAGAGGGAGTGTCCCTCCTGACAGTGTCCTCCCATGAGCCCTTGACCCCATCTCTGCACCCTGTCTCAGGAAGCTCAGTGCACCAATTATCCCCTGTACTCCTCCTTCTCAGTTTGGCCTTTCCCAGAATCATATAATCATGCTCTGGTGGCTCCCACCTTAGCAAACAAACAAGTAAACACAAGCACAAGTATCCAAACAACAAACCGGACATCTGGTCAAGATGGTGCAATGAATGTATGCTTTAAAGCACTCCTCTTCTTAAAACTTAGTCATGAGAGATAAAATATAAAAATAGAAACCAAACTCAAAAAGAAAACAAAACAAAAATCTATATCTCTTTGCACTGGAAATAGAACAGAACTGCCAAGCAAGGCCAGATAGGCTCCAGCTCCAGAGGAGAACAGTACGGTTGGGATTGATTCCTGTGCGATAAAGGGGTGAAGCGAGGCTCAATGACAAGGCCAGGACCTGGGGTGGAGCTTCCCTAGTATGTGAAAAGACCTGGCCTTGTGATCTTGCTCTGCCATTTGTCTTGTGATATTTTATTGCCTTTTGAAGCCTGTGATCTCTGTGACCCACTCCCTATTCGTACCCCTTTCCCCTTTTGAAATCCCTAATAAAACCTTGCTGGTTTTGCAGCTCAGAGGGCATCATGGAACCTGTGATGTCACCCCCAGAGGCCCAGCTGTAAAATTTCTCTCTTTGTACTCTTTCTTTCACAGACCGGCCGACACTTAGGGAAAATAGAAAAGAACCTACGTTGAAATATTGGGGGCTGGTTCCCCTGATAAGGGATTACATTTGACATGAGATTTGAGCAGGGACACAAATCCAAACCATATCAGCTAGGCATGGTGTCATGCACCTGTAGTTACAGCTACTTGGGAGGCTGAGGGAGGAGGTTGAGACTGCAGTGATCTATGATTACACCACTGCATTCCAGCCTGGGCAACATCGTGAGACTCTTTCTCAAAAATAAACAAAAACAGACAAAGAAACAAAAGAAACAGGCCTTCCTCAGAGTGCTTGCTGTGCCCAGCCACCAGCTGGGAGGAGCCTGGGGGAGACACGTGGCAATGGAGATCAGATTGCAGCCACTGGGGCTGTCGGTCATTCCTGCTCCCTGCAGTGAGAGATCTCAAAGGTACATTTCATGGTCATTACATCAGACACCTTGAATATGGAATTCCCAGGTGCATACTGTAAAGCAACTGTTTTTATGTTTTTTGGTTTTTTTTTGAGACGGACTCTGTCACCCAGGCTGGAGTGCAGTGGCATGACCTCGGCTCACTGCAACCCCTGCCTTCAAGCGGGGTTGAAGCGATTCTCATGCCTCAATCTCCTGAGTAGCTGAGATCACAGGAGCCCACCATCACACCCGGCTAATTTTGTATTTTTAGTAGACACAGGGTTTCATCATGTTGGCCAGGCTGACCTCAAACTCCTGACCTCAAGTAATCCGCCTGCCTCAGCCTCCCAAATTGCTGGGATTACAGGCGTGAGCCACCATGCCCAACTTGTTTTTACATATTAAGAAATAAAGACTACCTTGAAAAATATCTTTGGGAGCCAAGTACTGTGGCTCATGCCTATAATCCCACCACTTTAGGAGACTGAGGGGAGAGGATTGCTTGAGGCCAGAAGTTTGAGACCAGCCTGGGCAATATAACAAGACTCTGTCTCTACAAAAATAAATAAATAAATAGATAAATAAATAAATAAATAAAATTAGCCAGGTACAGTGGCATGTGCCTATAGTCCAGGCTACTTGGGACACTGAGGTGGGAGGATTGCTTGAGCTCAGGAGGTCGAGGATGCAGTAAACTATGATCTCACCATGGCCTTCCAGCCTGGGCAGCAGAGCAAGACCCTGTCTCAAAAAAGAAAAAGAAAAGAAAAGAAAATGTCTTTGGGGAATCAGGAACCATAAAATTACACTAACAAACAAATAGAACTTCCAAAAAACAAACGACTCTGTAACTAAAATTAATTACTCAAATATAGTATAACAGCAGGCTAGATAGAGCTAAAGAGAAAATTGGTGAACTGGATGTTGATCAGAAGAAATTATGTAGAATGTAGCACAAAGGACAAAAAATACAGAAAAGAGGTTAAAAAACATAGACAATAAAATAAGATCTAATATAATTTAATAAGTGTCCTAAAAAGAGAGTAGAGAAAAATAACTAAAAGATAATATTTGAGATGATAACTAATAACTTACAGGAAAGACAAATCCACAGATTTAAGAAACTCATCAAATCCTAAGAAGGGGAGAAAATCTACATCTAGATACATGCAGTGGAGCTAAAACAAAACAAAACAAAACAAACAAAAACACTAAATAATACAATTATTTTAAAGATGCAAAGACAAATTTTCAAAGCAGCCAGAGCGGGAAAAAACTAATTACCTTAGAGGGAGTTAAAACAGTCAGACTAAGTGAGACCTAATTTTTTAACAGCCACAGTGGAAACTGGAAGACAAAGAATGACATTTTCAATGTGCTAAGAGAAAATAATTGTCAACTTGATATTATTTCAGGAAGGAAACAAATAAAGACATTTTCAGACAAAGAAGACAAAGAGTTTATGACCAGCAGAACCTCGCTAAAGGGAATTCTAAAGGGCATATTTAAGAAAAAGAAAAATGATCCCATACAAAGAGCCAGAAATGATGAAGGAATGAAGAACACAGGAAGCTCTAAATGTGTCGATAAATCTAATGAACATTGACTGTATAAAACAAAAATAATGATGTCTTTGGGGATTAAAAAATAAATGACAGAAATGTAATTAGTTTAATCTCTATGGAGGGAAATTTAGCATGACCGTACCTATCAAAATTACAAATGTACACATCCTTTGATTTAGCAATTCCACAAAGAATTATAGGAATTTATTTGAAGGTTGAGCATTTCTTATTGTAATTAGTCTTCACAATTGTTTTGATTGCAAGCAAGGATATTTCAGATATGTGGGCACTTACTGGAACCAACGAAATTCTTAAGTTGTAAAACTCTTCCAAATTCTTTGATAATTCCTGGTTCAATCTGTGTTTACCCCCACTAAATTTATGACTACTTCTGTTTCTAAATGCTTTACAGTTGAATCACAATTTAAATGTAATGAGATCATATTTAAAACTCCATGATAAATTATTCTATAAAGTAACACCTTTTTCCTATTACAAACAAAATAGCCTCTAATTTATCTGTTTTTCAACTGCAGAAAATTGTCATGTTGAAGTGGACTGCATTTCAAAAGCTTTTAAGCTGCTTGTGTGAACTCTGAATAAATTTTCCCTAAAAAACATTTTATTAAAAATGATTGTATTCACAAATAATCTTAAGAAAGTTGATTCAACCCACAACGAGTTGAAATGGTCCACACTTGTGGTGAAAAATAGTAAAAAGCAACATTTATTATTTCCAGAAAATTAAAAATGGATAAGAACAAGAATAAATATTTTTGTTCAATGTCAGTGCCTCAGGAAACGTGGGTAGAAGCAATCTAGACACACAATTAGATGAGCAGACAAGAGTCTTCTGTAGAACTCTGGGCCCTTTTTGAGGCCTTTACAGGTTCATGGAGAAATCATAAAATGTATTATTTCCCTTTTCCTTGGAAAAAAATATCTAAGACCATAACACTTTTGCTTTAAAGTTGTGATCAGTGTCATTACTGCTGCACAAACAGAACCCGAGAAAGAAGGAGAAGGGAAATCATCTTAATCATCGTTTTTTTTTTTTTTTTTTTTTGGAAGACAGTCTGGCTCTGTCGCCAGGCTGCAGTACATTGGTATGAGATCTCTGCTCACTGCAGCCTCCGTCTTCCGGGTTCAAGCGATTCTCCTGCCTCAGCCTCCCAAGTAGCTGGAACTACAGGCACACTCCACCACACCCACCTAATTTTTGTATTTTTAGTAGAGACGGGGTTTCATCGTGTTGGCCAGGATGGTCTCCATCTCTTGACCCCGTGATCCACCCGCCTTGGCCTCCCAAAGTGCTGGAATTACAGGCATGAGCACTGCGCCAAGTGAGAAATCATCATTTCTAAGGAAGCCAAGCAGGGGTTGAGAGAGGCAAGGAGGAAGAGGAGGGTTTAAGAGAATATGAGTGCCAACAAAGCAACTGCATGAGACTAAATAAACTGAATCATAAATGGCAAAACACAAAGGAAAAGTAGCTAGAGACAGCTCCGTCCCCTCGGTAAGGATCACAATGCCTGGCCCTCGTGAAAGCTCAGTGAAGGTTTACTGAACAGAGCAGAACTGAACTGCCCCCAGGAAAATCGTTTGGGGGTAGATGTTAGTTACCCTTGTTGACCACCAGGTGGCAGCAAGATCTCATGACCCCGCCATTGTCCCAGGTAAAACCCGGATGGGTTAGAAGCCCATCTACCACCAAGAGATTTTTGTGGATAGATGTTCATTAGTCAAATGTTCATAATTTGGGAAGAATTTGTATGACTCTTCTCAAATCAGGTGAAGGACAGCTGAAGGAATCTTACTGATGGAACTTGGGTCCCAAACTCCCTATGTATTTTAACCTGAAGTCATTATTCTTCAAAAATTACCCAAAAAACTACATAGCTACATTCTAGCCATTAATACCAAGTTAAAACCACATGGAATGTGTGAGCTAGCAATAATCTAGATGACCGACATTCAGAAAGAACTATTGCTACTACTACTATTGTTGTCTTTTGCCTTTTTATAGCTGTGAATTGACCTATTTCCCAAAAATATAATTAGTCCAAGCTTTATTATTCAGCCTTATTCATACATGAATATTCCACTGAGCATTACTAAAATAAAAATCAAGTAAAACAGATTAAAAACTATATTTAATGGTCCCCAAAGAAACCCTTAAAAAAAAATTCTCTGTGCCCATGCTGAAGAATGATGCCAAAATAGTTTGGAAGTTTAAAGCAAATAATTAGAGAGTAAAACAAATGTTCTTAGGATATGTTGATGGAGATCTGACTAAACCCTTGAGAAGACAGGAAACGTAACTGAGAAATACACTTCTCTCCTTTATCTAAGTGCGATTAACTACAATGCTTGCTCTGCGAGGTCGGGATCACTTTTCATGAATTCTTTCTCCCAGTGCGTCTGTAGGGTCAGGCTCCCCACTGCTGAACTCCATGGCTGACAATGGATCCACTGGTACAGTTGTTTCTTTCCTGGATGTGGAAAACCCCAAAATTGTACTCCTCACCCGGATCTCTTTTCTAACTACGCTCAGCACTGTGTCTACTGAACACTTGCAATGGTGAACCTGAGGGTCTGGAAGCCCCCAGGAAGAAAAGTGAGATTCCATTTTATTGTCATTACTGCTAAGGGTTTTCACATAAGAATTCTAACAATTTATGTAAGGATCATTAGCCTCACTGGAAATGCATTTCATTGCAACAGACTTGAGTCTTACATTCTTGACATTTTCCAAGGAGTGGCACTGGGCATTGACCATCAGAAATGGTAGTACAGAGCCATGGTGATTGTGGAGTTTTAGAAATATGCCTAAGATACATGAGGGATGCATTCCCCCAAACCATTATCCATAGCCCTACAGAGTGATCTAGATAAGATGTGCTGAAGATCCATGGAGTTTAAAATAGTATTTATTGGCTGGGGACAGTGGCTTATGTTGAGGTGGGAGGATTACTTGAGCCCCGGAGCTCAAGTTACAGTGAGCTATGATTGCCCTATTGCCCACTGCACTCCAGCCTGGGGGACATAATGAGAACCTGTCTCAAAAAAAAGGCACTTATTAAAAATCTGAATTCCCCTTTGTTTCATTCACCATATGGGTTCTACTTTGAAGGGAAGTGTTCTAATCTACAGAAGATAAGGGTAACCTATTAATATTTGCAGAACATAAATGATTACTCTGATTACTATTTGTAGGATCACGAATTTACACTGATTCTGCACTAGTCTGATACAGCAGCAGTCAGTGTAAAGCGTACTGGCTGATTTTGTGGAAGCCACAGTTTGTGCAAAATATAACCTCTCAAGCTGAAAGGATGTGTAAAGATCATAGAAGTCATGAATGCCAATGGGACTAATTTGGGGCTTTATTTGTTAAATTAGGCAACAAAGTATCAGCAAGATATTTCAAGAGGAAAATATTATTTGTAATTTAGGGGGAAAAAATCCCTGAAAAAATGGAGATCTGAAACCAAAGGTAGGGAAAATCATTAGGAAGAAATTGAAAAATATCAGGCAAGAGATGATGAACCCTGGGTCTGTGTAGTGGGGAATGCGGCAAGAGTGAAGAGTGAAGGAAACTGCGGGAAATGAGTTATAGGGCTTAGGGGTAAGAGGGTGATAAGAGAAGGAAGCAATGGTTGATTTCATAGCAGGGGTCACTAAGGCAATGATGAAGGCATTAAGGGAGGGAGGAGAAGCAGGAGGAAAAATCTGGATGAAAAGACAATGAGTTTGGTAGGGGGTATATTATCAAGACATCCTGATGATGCCTAGCAGGCATTTGGAAAGTTGGCGTGGATTTCAGGGGAGTAAAACTAGAGCTACAGATCTGGGACTCTTGTGCATAAAGGTGACAGTTGGATCTATGAAAATGGACCATCAGCTCATCCTCGTGAGGTAATATAGAAAGAAAACGTGTTGAGGAAGAGCCTGGGGAATGTTTACACTCTGGAGAGAGAAAGTGGCGAAGGGAGCCATGGGATGGACTGAGAGTCATCTAGAGGGATGGGGTAATCAGAAAAGTTCAAGGGCAGAGAACTCCAGGTTGGAGCCAGTTGCAAGGACAGAGCTTGCAACCAGGCAGTGTATTCATTTGCAAGGGCTGCCAAAGCGAAGTACCAAGATATTAACACCACAGGCCGGGGGGCTTACAGAACAGAAATCTATCCACTCACAATTCTGGAGGCTAGCAGTCCAAGAACAAGGTGTCAGCAGGGTCGGTTTCTTCCGAGGGCCTCTCTCCTTGGCTTGTAGGTGGCCATCTTCTCCCTATATTTTCATGTGGCCTTTCTTCTGTGTGTCTGTGTCCTGATCTCTTCTTGTAAGGACATCAATCATATTGGATTAGGGCCCACCCACATGACTTCGTTTGACCTTAATTACCTCTTTTTTTTTTTTTTCCAGACAGAGTCTGGCTCTGTTGACCAGACTGGAGTGCAGTGGCACGATCTCAGCTCACTGCAACCTCCACGCCCCCAGGTTCAAGCAGTTGTCCTGTCTCAGGCTCCCAAGTAGCCAGGATTACAGGTGCCTGCCACTATGCCCAGCCAATTTTTGTATTTTTAGTAGAGACGGGGTTTTGCCATGTTGGCTAGGCTGGTCTTGGAACTCCTGACCTCAGGAGATCCACCCGCGTCAGCCTCTCAAGTGCTGGGATTACAGGCATGAGCCACGGCGCCTGGCCAGTTTGACCTTAATTACCTCTTAAAGACCCTAAATTCAAAAACACAGTCACTTTTTGAGGTACTGGAGATTAGGCTTTCAACATATGAATTTGTAGGGGGAGACACAGTTCAGCCCATACCAGGCTGTAAGGTCTGGAAGTTCCCCACTGGCCAACTGAGAGATACACATTATAACGGCAATTGCGAGCCCGTCCTCAAAACATGTTACTTGCTGGGTTCCATGGAGAGTGCTTCACATGTATTAGCCCATTTAACATTCAAAAGCACCCTACAAAGTAGGTGCTATTATCATCAGCACCTCTTTTTCCAGAGGAGGAAACAGAGGCACCAAGAGACACTTTGCCCAAAATCACAAAGATAATAAGTGGCAGAACCCATGAGCTCCGCTTCTATGCAGTGAATTTCTTTTTTTTTTTTTTTTTTTGAGACGGAGTCTGGCTCTGTTGCCCAGGCTGGAGTGCAGTGGCCGGATCTCGGCTCACTGCAAGCTCCACCTCCCCGGTTCCTGCCATTCTCCTGCCTCAGCCTCCCAAGTAGCTGGGACTACAGGCACCGCCACCTCGCCCGGCTAGTTTTTTGTATTTTTTAGTAGAGATGGGGTTTCACTGTGTTAGCCAGGATGGTCTCGATCTCCTGACCTCGTGATCCGCCCGTCTCGGCCTCCCAAAATGCTGGGATTACAGGCTTGAGCCACCGCGCCCGGCCTAAGCAGTGAATTTCATCAGCAATTTCTAGTTTGCTCCACCCTCAGCAGATACCTGAGAAGTAATGATGTTGCTGAATACTCAAAGGAACAGATGCGTTTCCCATCAGCTGCCACTGACTGCAGGCTCTCTCTAAGGTGTAAGGTGAATTCTGCAGGTAGGTGTGACAGCTTGAAGAGAAAGAAAAATAAGCAATAACTAATAGGTGGTTAAAGTGTCTCAGATTTAAAAAGCAAAGACATCAACCCTATTACGATTTCAAATATGTGCGTTTATTTATGTTGTGTTTTTTATGTTTGGGGTTGTGATCCTGGAAAGTATCATAAAATGCAATGAGAAGGCCAAGTGCAGTGGTTCACCCCTGTAATCCCAACACTTTGGGAGGCCAAGGCAGGAGGATCGCGTGAGCCCAGGAGCTTGAGACAAGCCTGGGGAACATAGCCAGACCCTGTTTTGTAAAAATACAAAAATTAGCCGGGTGTGGTGGCTCACACATGTAGTCCCAGCTACCATGGGGGTGGAGGCTGGAGGATCCCTTGAGCATAGGAGTTCAAGGCTGCAGTGAGTTGTGATTGTGCCACTGTACTTCTGGGTTCGAGTGAGACCCTGTCTCAAAAGGAAGAAAAAACAATGCAATGAGAAAATATTTAACAATGCATTTATATACTGAAAGCCTTTTTGTTTATTTTTGTTTTGTTTTGTTTTTTTGGAGACAGAGTCTCTGTCACCCAGGTTGGAGTGCAGTGGCACTATCTCGGCTCACTGAAACCTCTGCCTCCCGGATTCAAGCTATTCTCCTGCCTCAGCCTCTCTAGTATCTGGGATTACAGGTGCATGCCACCACGCCTGGCTAATTTTGGTATTTTTAGTAGAGACGGGGGTTTCACCATGTTGGCCAGGCTGGTCTCGAACTCCTGACTTCAGGTGATCCACCTGCCTCGGCTTCCCAAAGTGCTGGGAATACATATGTGAGCCACCATGCCCGGTCCACTGAAAGGTTTTTTGACTTGCACTATGTAAAAGCATATTTTAAATTCTAGATTTTCTATTGTTTTGGCTTTATTGGTTTTTAAGCACAGATGACTTTGTGAACTCTTTTAACTCCAGGTTAGCCTTTAACATGAGAAGAGTGAGGAGACAGAAACACACACAGGTACACACAGAGATGTGCGCGCACACACACACACACACAACTTCAAACATGGATACACGGAAAGAAAGAAGTGAGAGGAAAAGAAATAAAAATCGGGTTACTAAAATTAAAATTCAAACAGGACCCTCTGGCGAGAATTCCTGTGAGAAGCTGGGTAGCCTGTCACTTTTATCTAAGAGAGAAGAATTCCCAGGACAATGGCACAAAAGCTGGGAAATGGCTCTAAAATGTCTCAATCTTCACTTCTTAAATCCCTTTCCAGCGTAACTACATGGCGCAGGAAGCCACAAAAGCCTGAATGAAACTGCCTGAGGGTGAGAGGGGCTCTTCGGAAAAGACTGAGTGAGGGAGGCCCTCTTGAGCTAGGCCAGGGTACCCCTACACCCCACCCCTGCAGTACCTGCAGGTGGGTGTTGCTGCCGCCTTCTCTCTCCAAGCTTTGAATCATTCCTCTCGGCTCACTTCCTGTTGGGAGCATCTGATTGGCTGAGTCCAGTTCAGTAGCACATTGGTGAGAGGTGACAACGTGCTAGCAGCCCTCGCTCTGGGTGCCTTCTCGGTCTCCGCCTCCACTCTGGCGGGGCTTGAGGATCCATCCCTTCAGCCTGCCACTGCACTGTGGGAGCCCTTCTCTGGGCTGGCTGAGGCTGGAGCCGGCTCCCTCTGCTTGTGGGGAGGTGTGGAGGGAGAGGTGCGGGAGGGAACTGGGGCTGTGAGTGGCGCTCACAGACCAGCGTGAGTTCCAGGTGGGCGCGGACTCGGTGGGCCCTGCACTCGGAGCTGACAGCCAGCGCCGCCACCCGGGTAGTGAGGGGCGTAGCACCGGGCCACCAGCTGCGGAGGGTGCACAGGGTCCCTAGCACTGTCGGCTCGCCCTCACCAAGTTCGAATTCCCGTGGCGCCTCAGCCACCTCCCCGTGGGGCAGGGTCGGGACCTGCAGCCTGCCATGCCCGAGCCTCCCCCACTGCCTTGAGCTCCCCCGAGGTCCGAGCCTCCCCGACGGGCGCTGCCCCCGATTCCGGGCGCCAGGTTCCTTCCACCGCCCAAGGGTTGAGGAGCGGCCCTGCTGTGGGATCCACTAGGCAAAGCCAGCTGGGCTCCTGAGTTGTGTAGGGACTTGGTGAACTTTTATGTCTAGTTAGAGGATTGTATGTGCACTTATCAGCACTCTGTGTCTAGCTAATCTGGTGGAGATTTGGAGAACTTTTACCTCTAGCTAGAGGATTGTAAATATACCAATCAGCACTCTGTCTAGCTCAAGGTTTGTAAACACACCAATCAGCACCCTGTGTCTAGTCAAGGTTTGTAAATGCACCAATCAGCACTCTGTATGTAGTTAATCCGGTGAGGGCTTGGAGAACTTCTACGTCTAGCTAAAGGATTGTAAACGTACCAATCAGCACCCTGTCAAAACGGACCAATCAGCTCTCTGGAAAATGGACCAATCAGCAGGATGTGGGTAGGGCCAGATAAGGGAATAAAAGCAGACTGCCCCAGCCAGCAGTGGTAACCCATTTGAGTTCTCTTCTATGGTGTGGAAGCTTTGTTCTTTTGCTGTTGCTATAAATCTTGGTGCTGCTCACTCTTTTGAGCCTGTGCCGTCTTTATGAGCCGTAACACTCCGGATGCACTGCCTTAAAAGCTGTGACACTTACCGAGAAGCTCTGCAGCTTCACTCCTGAAGTCAGCGAGACCAAGAACCCACCAGAAGGAAGAAAAACTCTGAACACATCCGAACATCAGAAGGAACAAACTGCAGACACACCATCTTTAAGAAGGTAGCACTCACCTCGAGGGTCCTAGGCTTCATTATTGAAGGCAGTGAGACCAAGAAACCACCCATTCCGGACACATTGGGAGCATCTGATTGGCTGGGCTACGTTACTACCTGCATCCCCTTTCCAGTCTTATAGCAGGAGTCATTTCCTCGCCTTCCATCAAGGCTCCTGTGACAGGCGGTACCCAGACTCTAAGTGTTGAGATGTTACCGGAAAAAGGAAGTTCATTACACATTTTAAACATGTATTTTCAGAGACAAACGTTTGAAGGAACAATATTTATAAATTAGAAACATTAAAAGTTTCCATTTATTTGGTAAGGTCAAACTATTTAAAAACACACTTTTTTTTTTTTTTTTTTTTTTTGAGACAAAATCTCACTCTTGTAGCCCAGGCTGGAGTGTAGTGGCGTGTTTTCAGCTCACTGCAACTTCGCCTCCCGGGTTCAAGTGAGTCTCTTGCCTCACCTTCCCGCTGGGATTACAGATGCGCGCCGCCACGCCCGGCTAATTTTTGTAGTTTTAGTAGAGACGGAGTTTAACCATATTAACGGAGTTAAACCAGGCTGGCCTCGAACTCCTCACCTCGGGTGATCCGGCCACCTCGACCTCCCAAAGTGCTGGGATTACAGGCGTGAGCCACCAAGCCCGGCCAAAAGCATACTTTTTTTTTCTTCTTTTTTTGCCATGAAAATGCAAATTTTGTGTTGGAAAAGGAGATAAACAAAGAGATGGCAAAGACAGATAAGAAGATGGAGAAGAAGCAGGAGGAGGGAAAGTGAATTAAATCTGACTGTCACCTGACGTCAGTCACATTGTCTCAGTGCTCACTGCGATTCGGCCAGGTGGGCGCGTTTGCTCCTGTGTAACACATAAGATGGGAACGCAAAGTAAAATGACTGTGAGTGTCACCCACCTAGTAAGCATGTGCAACCAGGAATCCCGCAAAGATCTGACCCCAAAGCCCAGGCTTTTTCCCTAGGCTACCATAGTTTCACCCAGGGCTCCTAAGAAAAGTTGTGGAGCACACATACACTAGAAGAAATACAACCAGAAGAGAAATGAGAAAAAGGAATACAATACACACATTTATACATATCTCCAAATTTATGCCTGGGGATTTTGCTGGCTCCGTGTCATTCAAAGAAAAAGAAGTGAGAAGGGAGAGAATTCTGTAGATTCTGGAATAACAGTTAAGCTCTGTAGCCGCATCTTTTCATGTACCAAGGTTGTGGGATTCAGGGTTCCACCCATTCCTATTCTTCATAGTTCAACAGGTCTTATACCTGCACGCGAAGGGTCCTGGTTCTGGACACTTGCAGAGACATTCAGGCAGGGGAGTTACTGATTCCCAGTGAAGCCAGGGTAGCAAAGATATTCGCACCCCAGGAAACCTTAAATGGAACCAAAAGCTCAACTAGCCTGACAGGTAGGAGGCTGCCTCACCCCTTTGCAGCTCTGTAAGAAGAGTCTTCCAGCTTGCACCTTGGACTTTTCAAAAGAGTCCAAGAATGTCTTCTGCCAAAAGGAAAAGACCCTGTTGTATCTCTACCACATCTCTAGTTAACACTTTTTTTTTTTTTTTTTTTTTTTTGCATTGAGTAACCGGAGCAAAACGCTGAAGTGAACTTTGTAGCTGTTTCACTAAAAAATCAAACACTGGCCAGATTGTTTAAAAGCTAACAGTGATCAGATGGCTGACTTTTAACTGCAGGTTTGCAAACACACATGTCTATTGCCTTGTGTATACTGGCCTACAAAATCATTTCAGTTGGACAGTCTTTCCACGGTTCAGTATGAATCAGTATTAGTGCTGTGGTACGTTTGTCTGCCTTCATTGAGTTGAACAGAAATTCACCAAGAGATTTGGCTAATATGTGGCTCTAGTGTATATGTCTCAGTCAAAAACATCTCAATGTGTGACTTCTCTGGGCGTGGAGCCCAAATTAATTATGGTGCTCAGTCTCTCATATTTATTTAAGTGGATGCGTAATAAATTATTATTCTACTATTCATAATATATACTTTAATGGATCTGTATATAAGAATGAAAAAGCATGCAGCTATGCAAATTATAATCACAATGGCAGAAAAATGGTCTTTTCATGCCTATTACAATAGAAGAGCCAAAATAGGAGAATTTTCTGGCATTTGTGGCTGGTCAGAGTCCATCTGTTTCATCTGTTATTTGGCTGTCTAAATGGTTGAACTTTATTTCCTCTACATCATACTGAACTTTTAAGAACAAACAAAAAACTTTTATCTGAGGATAGTACATAGATGTGTTACGTACTTAAATAGGCGTTTATATGCACCTTGTTTTTATATCTGAAATAATTCAGTTAATGTAGTATTTATGATTATCTTTTCTAGCATTTAATCCATGACTCTCACCAGTTCACCTAACATACTACAAAATGTCTTATGCAAAACAGCCACTCAAGAATGCTGGATGTTTGAAAGACATTGTTAGTCCAAATAAACTAGAAAAACAAGCAAAATTATTTGGAATCAGTACTAGTAAAAGATTTTTATGTATGTTAAAATTTTTTTCATTACTCTTATTTGTACCAAAAAGTGTAATTTCATGAGGTTTGATTATATAATACAATAAAGGTTATTATTACTAAGTATACTCTATTGCAGAATAGTCTATATGACATATATTTCTTAACATTCATAGATTACTAGCCACTGTTGCATAAATTGATTTTTTTTTTTTTTTTTTGAGACGGAGTCTCGCTCTGTCGCCCAGGCTGGAGTGCAGTGGCACCATCTCAGCTCACTGCGAGCTCCGCCTCCCGGGTTCACACCATTCTCCTGCCTTAGCTTCCCGAGTAGCAAGGACTACAGGTGCCCACCATCACTCCTGGCTGATTTTTTTTGTATTTTTAGTAGAGACGGGGTTTCAGCATATTAGCCAGGATGGTCTCGATCTCCTGACCTGGTGATCAGCCCGTCTCAGCCTCCCAAAGTGCTGGGATTACAGGTGTGAGCCACTGCGCCCAGCCACATAAATTGAATTAAATCAAATTCCTATTAAGTTGGAATCACAGATCTGGAAGAAATCGCAAGATAGCAAATGATGCAGCCTCCTCCCCTAGTAGTAGACCAACCTATCTGCTATAAAAAATAATGATTGCCTTTGCACATTTCAAGATATTGCCAGGGCCAGGTGAGGTGACTCACACCTGTAATGACAGAGCTTTGGGAGACTGAGGTGGGAGATCATTTGAGGCCAGGAATTTGAGGCAACAGTAAGCTATGATCACGCCACTGTACTCCAGTCTAAGGGACAGAGTGAGAGCTTGTCTCAAAAACAGCAACAACAATAACAACAATAAAACAAAAACAAAAAACAACAATATCTTTAGAAAGGGATATTTCACATCACTTGATTTCTTGTTCCAGTACGATACTTGATCTTACAGAAAAGCAGTTGTTGCCAGCCAGGCATGGTGCCTCACACCTGTAATTCCAGCACTTGGCCCAGGAGTTCAAGACCAGCCTAAGCAACATAGGGAGATACCCCATCTCTACAAAAAACTCAAAAATTACCTGGGTGTGGTGGCACATGCCTGTAGTCCTAGCCACTAAAGAGGCTAAGGTGGGAGGATCGCTTGAGTCCAGGAGGTTGAGAGTTGAGGTTGCAGTCACTTGAGATCACACACACGCTCACACTTTAGTGTGAGCATCAGAGCAAGACCCTGTCAAAAAAAAAAAAAAAAAAAAAAAAAAAAAGCTGCTCACAGTGGCTCACGCCTGTAATCCCAACACTTTGGGAGGCTGAGGCAGGTGAACAAAATGATGAAACCCTGTATCTACTAAAAATACAAAAATTAGCCCGGCACAGTGGTACACACATGTAATCCTAGCTACTCTGGAGGCTGAGGCAGGAGAATCGCTTGAACCTGGGAGGCAGAGGTTGCAGTGAGCCGAGATCGTGCCACTGCACTCCAGCCTGGGTGACAAAGCAAGAGTCTGTCTCAAAAAAAAAAATTTGTCTTCGGTCTACCTGAGCTATTTTTCTGTTAGTTAAGTCTTTACCTTGGAATATTCTGGACTTACAGAAAAGTTGTAGGATGAACTGTTCACATGCACACTTTCTCCAGTCTTCCCTAATGCTAAAATCTTACGAATCTACAGTACATTTGTCAAAGTAAGAAATTAACATTGGTACATTACTGTTTACTAAATTTCACACTATATTTGGATTTCATCAATGTCTTTTTCTGTTTTAGCATCCAATCCAAATAGCATTTAGTCATCATATCTCCTTAGTCTGCTCTGTTCTGTGACCATTTCTTAGTCTTTCCTTGTCTTCCATGACTTGTTTTATAGAATGTTCCTCACTCCGGGTCTGTCTAATGTTTTCTGAGGATTAGGCTGGAGTTAGGGATTTGGGGGAATGCCTGCAGCAGGATGAAATGCCTTTCTCATCACATCATACCAGGGGTACATGCTACCAACATGACTTATCACTAGCAATATCAACCTCATCGCTTAGTTAGGTAGTGTTTGCCAGAGTACTCCACTGTAAAGTTATTATTTTTCCCTACTCTATTTTTTTTTTTTTGGAGAGGAGTTTTGCTCTTGTCACCCAGGCTGGAGTGCGGTGGCGCTATCTCGGCTCACTGCCACCTCCGTCTCCTGGATTCAAGCAGTTCTCCTGCCTCAGCCTCCCAAGTAGCTGGGATTACAGGCGCCCGCCACCACGCCCAGCTAATTTTTGTATTTTTAGTAGAGACAAGGTTTCACCATGTTGGTCGGGGTGGTCTCGAACTCCTGACCTCAGATGATCCACCTGCCTTGGCCTCCCAAAGTGCTGGGATTACAGGCATGAGCCACCGCGCCCAGTTCCTACTCTTTTTTTAAAAAACAGGTCACTAACTCCAGCCCACACCCAAGAGGGAAGGGATTAGGCTTTGTTTCATGGAGGGAGAAGTAGCTACATGTGTCATTTAGAACTATGTGAGGAAGATTTGTCCCTTCTCCCCATTTATTTATTTATTCGGTCATTTATCTAATGCGTTTGGACTCATGTACATTTATTTTCTTTTGGGTTATAATCTGTGATGGTTATTATTGAGTGTCAACTTAATTGGACTGAAGGATGCAAAGTATTGATCCTGGGTGTGTCAGTGAGAGTGCTGCCAAAGGAGATTAACATTTGAGTCAGTGGACTAGGAGAGGCAGACCCACCCTCAGTCTGGGTGGGCACCATCTAATCAACCGCAGCACTGGTATAATAAAGCAGGCAGGAGAAGGTGGGAGGACTTGACTGGCTGAGTCTTCCACCCTTCATCTTTTTCCCATGCTGGACGCTTCCCACCCTCAAACATCAGACTCTAAGTTCTTCAGCTTTTGGACTCTTGGACCTACACCAGTGATTTGCCAGGGGCTCTTGGGCCTTCAGCCACAGAATCAAGGCTGCACTGTTGGCTTCTCTACTTTTGAGGTACAAAAGTTGTGTTCTGAATCTATCATTCACACATATGTCATTTGAGTGTTATGGCTACTCTGTTTGTCTGTATCCAGCCTGCACTATTTTCTTTAAAGTTCATGGCTATTGCACTATTTTCTTTAAAGTTTCATGGCTATTGGTCCATAATTAAGCAAAGTTTGTATAGTTGGGCAAAACCAAAATATTGTAGTTTGGAAGAGAATATTCAGAGTCAATCAGGGCAGTTTTTTATACATTACACGTATAAAACTCATTTAATCAAAGGAGTAATGTAGAACTTGCTCAAGAGAAGCTCAAGGTCATTGTTAAACACACAGACTCTCACTCCTTCCCCCGGAGAGTCTGAGGTAATAAATCTGAGCCTGGGAATAATTATTCTATTTTATTTTATTTTATTTTATTTTATTTTATAGAGATGGGGTCTTATTTTATTGCCCAAGGTGGTCTTAAACTCCTGACCTCAAGCAATCCTCCTGCCTCAGCCTCCCAAAGTGCTGGGATTACAGGTGTGAGCCACTGTGCCTGGCCATGAATCAGAATTTTATTTGTATTTATTTATTTTGATTCAGGGTCTGTTTCTGTTGCCCATGCTGGAGTGCAGTGGTACGATCACAGCTCACTGCAGCCTCAACCCCTGAGCTCAAGTGATGCTCCCACCTCAGCCTCTCAAATAGCTGGAACCACAGGTGCATGTTCCTACCCCTGGCTAATTTTTGTATTTTTTTTTTTAATAGACGGGGTATCACCATGTTGCCCAGGCTGGACTTGAGCTCTTGGGCTCAAGTGATCCACCTTCCTCGGCCTCCCAAAGTGCTGGGATTACAGGTGTGAGCCACTGTGCCTGGCCTGAATCAAAATTTTAAACAAGAGTTCCAAGTAATGCTCATCAGCTAAATTCCGAAAAACTGATTTAATCCAGATCCTGATTAATACGAGAAAACTGAGGCCCAGAGGAAAGACATTCTACCCCTCCAATGTTCATTAAGCATCTACTTCTATAGGGCATTATGGAAGTACAATGGGAATATATCAAAAGGTTTAGGACAATGCATTGCAGTGCATTTCTGGTGTACTGTAAGTTGGTACAATCTTTTGGGCAGACAGTTGGGCAATACGTATCAAAATATTAAACGTGCTTATCCTTTGATCCAGTAATTCCAGAAGAAAATAGAGTTTTCATTCAGACCACGTGAATCAGAACCACCTAGGGTTCCTGCTGAGGATGTAGATTTCAATGTCTCAGATCAACTGAACTAGAATCTCTGGGAGTGGGACTTGGCATTCTGCATTTTAACAAGCTCATCAAGAAATTCTGGCCGGGTGTGGTGGCTCATCATTGTTATCTCAGCCCTTTGAGAAGTCGAGGTGGGAGAATCCCTTAAGGTCAGGAATTTGAGACAAACCTGGTCAACATAATAACACCCTGCTTTTTTTTAATAAGAAAAATTAGCCGGGCATGGTGGCACATGCTTGTAGTCCCAGCTTCTCTGGAGGCTGAGGCAGGAGGATCACTTGAGCCCAGGAGTTTGAGGATACAGTGAGCAATGATCACGTCACTGCTTTCCAGCCTGGATGATACAGTGAGACCCTGTCTCTAAAAAAAAAAAAAAAGAAAGAAAGAAAGAAAAAGAAACTAAAAGAGAAGCTTATGTTCATTAATTTGTAAGAAATGCTTCCGTTTGTCAGGGAGAGTCCTGAGCTCAAGCAATCTTCCTACTTCAGCTTCCCGAATAGCTGGGACTGTAGGTGTGCACCAACATGCCTAGCTAATTTTTTATTTTTTGTAGAGAAGAGGTCTCACTATGTTGCCCAGGTTGGTCGCAAACTCCTGGGACCCTTCCACCTTGGCCTCCCAAAATAGTGAGATTACAGATGTGAGCCACTGCACCCAGTCTGGATAATTTATAATGAACGAAAACTTATTTGGCTCATAGTTCTGGAGGCTGGAAAGTCCAATATTGGAAGGCTGCATCTGATAAGAGCCTTCCTGCTGCATCATCACATGGCAGAATATATGGCATCACAAGGAAGCATGCACAGGAGACAGAGGGAAACTGGGCTTAAACCCCATGATAATTAACCCACCCCCACTATAACGGCACTAATTCATTCATGGAGCAGGGCCCTCATGACCTAATCACTTCTTAAAGGGCCCATCTCTTAGTACCATTGACATGAGTTTTGGAGGGGACATTTAAACCATAGCACAGGGCAAAAAGAGCTACACAGAGGGGCAGCCGGGCATGGGGTATTAGAGCCCAAGAGGGATCTGAAAAATGTCCACAGGGATGGCGAGTAAGACAAGCAGGGTGAAGATGGTGTCCCCATAGAGGAGTGTACCTTGTACCTGTGTGGGGTGTCAGAGCCCCAGAAGATGAGGAGATCATGCATATGAGAGGACAGGGGGCCCTCGTATGGGTCCTAAGAGAGGGTGCCTGGGCAAGAGAGGGTGCCTGGGCAAGGGAGTGGCCTGCACAAGGTATGGAAGCCCACTGAGGGTAAGAGGGGGTCGGCCAGGTGTGAAGTGTGGAGGCCTGAGGGGACAAGAAGGGCCTTTCTTTGGGGAGGAGGCAGTGGCAGCTTCAGGAGATTGGCTACGTTCAGGGTGTTGACTAAATACATAAGTATTTTAAAGTTAAGGAGAGTCAGGTTTCTCACTGTTGGAGAAGGGAGTTCTGAATATGGAAAGGAAACTGTATTATTTTGTTTTCATGCTGCTGATAAAGACATACCCAAGACTGGGCAATTTACAAAAAGAAGAGGCGTATTGAACTTACAGTTCCACCTGGATGGGGGGTGCCTTGCAATCATGACATAAGGTGAAAGGCACATTTTATATGGCGGCAGACAAAGGAAGAGAGCTTATGCAGGGAAACTCTTGTTTTTAAAGCCATCAGATCTTGTGAGACTCATTCACTATCACAAGAACGGTACAGGCCGGGCGCAGTGGCTCAAGCCTGTAATCCCAGCACTTTGGGAGGCCAAAACGGGTGGATCACAAGGTCAGGAGATCGAGACCATCCTGGCTAACATGGTGAAACCCCGTCTCTACTAAAAAATACAAAAAACTAGCCGGGCGAGGTGGCAGGTGCCTGTAGTCCCAGCTGCTCGGGAGGCTGAGGCAGGAGAATGGCGTGAAACCGCGAGGCAGAAATTGCAGTGAGCTGAGATCCGGGCACTGCACTCCAGCCTGGGCGACAGAGCGAGACTCCGTCTCAAAAAAAAAAAAAAAAGAATGGTACAGAGAAGACCTGCCCCCATAATTCAATCACCTCCCACCAGGCTCCTTCCACAACATGTGGGAATTGTGGGAATTACAGTTCAAGATAAGATTTGGGTGGGGACACAGCCAAACCACATCAGAAACAAAACTAGGATGAATGCTGAGATGTTGGATTTGAATGGAAGGAATTTGGCATGAACTTGTGGTTTTCAATAGGTAAATAGATACTATGTACCTAGACAGTGTCTAAACCCTGTCTACTAAGAGGGTGACACTCCAATAGCAATGAGTTCTCCTGGAAGCCCAGTTCTAAATACCTTTTCCCACTAAAGGGAACTCAGGCGCTTGGAGAGATGACCTATTCCAGCTCTGGAACAGGGAAATCGTAAGACGGCCAGAACATCTTCTCATGTCAGAAGACAAGGAAGTGCTCGAAGAATGTGGGAGCCACGTTAAAGGACATAGGAGCCAGCTTGTGGCCAAAGGAGTTCCCACTGGCCACATCTGAGACCATTTGAGCATTATTAAACATTGATAGTGTAGTTCTCAGGAACTGGGGAGAGAGAGGAATGCAGTTAGTATTGATAGGTATAGAGTTTCAGTTGTGGAAGATGAGAAAGTTCTGGAAATGGATGGTGATGATTGTTGTCACCATTCACAACAATGTGAATGTACTTAATGCCCCTGAATTGTACACTTAAAAACGGTTTAAAAATAATTTTGTTATACATATTTTATGAGAATTTTTTAAATGATGGCAATAGATTATAACACACTAAACAAAAAAATAATCCGTGAGTCCTGCTGTGGACCGAATTGTGTGCCACAACCCCGCAATTTATATGTTGAAGCCATAACCTCTCAGTGTGGCTGTATTTGAAATAAGGAAGTAATTAAGGGTGAATGAGGTCATAACGGTGGGACACTTATCTGATAGGATTAGTGTCCTTATAAGACACCAGAGAGCTTTTTTTTCTGTCATGTGAAGACACAACAAGAAGGTGGCTGTTTAAAAGCCAGGAAATGAGCCCTCACAGGAGCTAAATCTGTCAGCACCTCAATCTTGGGCTTCCCAGTCTCCAGAACTTCAAGAACATAAATTTCTGTTGCTTAGGCCACAGAGTCAACAGTATTTTGTTATGTCAGTCCAAGCTGAGACAAGCTCCTAACGATTTTTTTGTTTTAAGATGGAGTGTCACTCTGTCACCCAGGCTGGAGTCTGTGGCATGATCTCAGCTCACTGCAACCTCCACCTGCCGGGTTCAAGTGATTTTCCTGCCTCAGCCTCCCAAGTAGCTGAGATTACAGGCACGTGCCACCACATCCTGCTAATTTTTGTATTTTTAGTAAAGATGGAGTTTCTCCATGTTGGCCAGGCTGGCCTCGAACTCCTGACCTCAAGTGATCCACCCACATCGGCCTCCCAAAGTGCTGGGATTACAGGCATGAGCCACCATGCCCAGTGCCTCTAATGATTAAAAAAATAGTAATAATGGCAGGAAGGGATAGGAAACGTCTCCCCACATAAAGATGCTGGCTCATAAATGTAGAAGAAATCCTGTCGTTTTGGAGCTATCAGTGTAATAATTATTCAAGCATGGATCTTCAATGGATGTCAAATCCAATGAGTGAAAGATTTGATGAGGAAGAGGATAGTCATAGTTTTACAGTATCATCCCCACAGACAGTTATTAATTACAGAGGGAAAAGATGCCTTTAAAATGGTGTCAGATACACCTGTCAGGTACCACTTAATGATCAAATTTAGTATCACCAATGATGAGACAAAACTGACATTATGTACTTTTTAATGTGATGAAGGGAGAAGTATACAACCTCACCATAAAGTTTTCTTAACAAAAATTTGAACCTGAATCTAATGAAGAAATACTCTAAAACCAAATTGTGGGATATTGGCCTAGATTCTATGTCGTTGTCATGAAAGACTTTTTTTTTTTAAAGGAGGTGAATGATCAAGATTAAAGGAGACTAAAGAGATATGACAACCAAGCTTAATGTGATGAACTTGACCAGATCCTGTTTTACACAAACAGACAAAAAATAGGCTATAGGGGGTGTCTTGAGGCAATGGAGGAGATTTCAATATGAGTTACATATTAGCCTGTTATCATACTACTATAAAGAATATATAGCCTGGGCAATTTATAAGGCAAAGAGGTTTAATTGGCTCATGGTTCTGCAGGCTGTATAGGAAGCATGGCTGGGGAGGCCTCAGGAAACTTACTGATTATGGTAGAAGGTGAAGGGGAGGCAGGCATGTCTTACATGGCCAGAACAGAAGAGAGAGAGAAGGGAGGGGTGCCACACACCTTTACATGACCAGATCTCATGACGACAGCCCACTCACCATCACCAGAACAGTACCCAGGGGAAACGCGCCCCCATGATCCAATCACCTCCTACCAGGCCCCAGCTCCAACACTGGGGATTACAATTCAACATCAGATATGGGCGCGGACACAAACCCAAACCATATTCAGCTATATACTAGATAATATTTGCTGTATCAGTTTTAATTTCTTAGGTTTGATAATAATATCACGGTTATAGGCCAGGCACAAGTGGCTCATGTTTGTAATCCCAGCACTTTGGGAGGCTGAGGTGGACGGATCACCTGAAGTTAGGAGTTTGAGACCAACCTGGCCATTATGGTGAAACCCCATCTCTACTAAAAATACAAAAATTAGCCTGGTGTAATGGTGGGCGCCTGTAATTCCAGCTACTCAGTAGGCTGAGGCAGGAGAATCACCTGAACCCAGGAGGCAGAGGTTGCAGTGAGCCAAGACTGTGCCATTGCACTCCAGCCTGGGCAACAGAGTAAGATTCTGTCTCAAAAAATAAATAAATAAACAAATAATGATTATATAGGAGAATGGCCTTATTTTCAGGACTGAAGTATTTAGAAGTCAGGTGTCATGATGTCTATAATTTATTTACAGATTGTCGAACAAAAAAACCTACATCTCCATAGAGAGAAATAAAAGCAACATGGTAAAATGGCGATCTCTCCTGGTGAGTCTGGAACACAGATACATAGGTACTCATTTTATTATTGTTGAAAATTCTCAGCAATTTTCACATGTTTCAAATGAAAAAGTTAGAGTCTAACTCTCTTGGATGTGCCTCAAGAAATACATAGGTCGGATTTCTTATTTTTTATTTGTTTATTTAGAGACAGGTCTCACTCTGTCACCCAGGCTGGAGTACAATGCTGTGACCTTAGCTCACAGTAAGCTCGAACTCCTGAGCTCAAGCAATCCTCCAGTCTCAGGTTCCCAGATAGTTGGGACTACAGCTTGTGCCACCATATCTGGCTAATTTTTAAATTTTTTTGTAGGGACAGAGTCTTGCTTTGTTGCCCAGCCTGGTCTCAAACTCCTCATCTCAAGTGATGTTCTTGCCCTGGCCTCCCAAAGTGCTGAAGTTATAGGCGTGAGCCACCGTACCTGGCTCCCTAATTTTAAAATATCAAAATAACAGTATTGGCCAGGTATGGTGGCTCACGCTTGTAATCCCAGCACTTTGGGAGGCTGAAGTGGGCGGATCACTTGAGATGAGTCGTTCAAGACCAGCCTGGCCAACATGGTGAAAACCCGTCTCTACTAAAAATACAAACATTAGCTGGGCCCAGTAGCATGTGCCTGTAATCTCAGCTACTTGAGAGGCTGAGGCAGGAGAATTGCTTGAACCCGGGAGGTGGAGGTTGCAGTGAGCCGAGATGGCGCCACTACACTCCAGCCTGGGTGACAGAGTGAGACTCTGTTTCCAAAAAAAAAAAAAAGTAACAGTATTATACCAACAAGATTACAGATTTTTAAAGCCATAAAAACAGCACAATATATGCGAATACCAAATTACTGAATCAGTATTACAATCCAGGAGGGAATGTGCTCTTATTCACCAGTTAGTCTCCAGAACCCTGTGTGTAATACAGGCTCAGTATATGTGGAATAGGTGAGTGAGGAATTTATTTTATTTTGGGATTTGATGGTTTAAGTAGCCCCTAAAATACGTAATTTGGATGTTTTATACAAGAAGAGGTAAGGTGAACAGAAAGATACAAGTGACAAAAACTGGAATGCACAGTGTAGTTCAGGGAGCCTGGCCCCACTTGTTCCACCCCCCTATTCCCACACCCCACCACCAACACGGGAAGCCAGTAGAATAGCACTGGAGTTCGGAAACTGAGACTGTGAAGTAACTAGCTAGAGCATTTGTTGTGTAGTAAGCCTATCTGTAGTAACAGATTGTGGTGCCGAATCTGTTATGGTTTTAAGAAGTTCTGGGACAGGGTAACAACTTGAAGGATATAGCTTTGTTTTATAGAGTTTTCATAATTGGATCATATTTGTATATATGTCCCAAAATAATCTTGTAAGTAAATAAACAAGAGAACTCTTGGTCTATTTTTGAAAGAATACTCTTTAGCGCAGCATTTGCATTTATGTATGAAATGTGCTAATTACAAGTAATATTTTAAATCTATTCATTAAAGCATGTTTCCCAGGTGTTGGAAATTCTTCACACTTCGAGATAAAACTGGAGTATTTCTGTCTGTGGGTGTGTGTGTGTGAGAGAGAGAAAGAGACAGACAGAGGCATACATACAGAAAAGAGTATACAACATACACACAGGGTTTAACAAATGAATAGCAAACAGGTAAAGAAATAGAACATTATAGGCCCGGCGCGGTGGCTCAAGCCTGTAATCCCAGCACTTTGGGAGGCCGAGACGGGCGGATCACGAGGTCAGGAGATCGAGACCATCCTGGCTAACACGGTGAAACCCCGTCTCTACTAAAAAAATACAAAAAACTAGCCGGGCGAGGTGGCAGGCGCCTGTAGTCCCAGCCACTCGGGAGGCTGAGGCAGGAGAATGGCATAAACCCGGGAGGCAGAGCTTGCAGTGAGCTGAGGTCCGGCCACTGCACTCCAGCCTGGGCGACAGAGCGAGACTCCGTCTCAAAAAAAAAAAAAAAAAAAAGAAATAGAACATTATGAGAATCATTGTCACCATATTCCACTCCCCAAGTTCGAATCATCTCTCCCTTTACAGGTAAGCACTATCTTGACCTTTATGACAATTACTTATTTTTCTTTATACTTTTCATCCTTACATAGACATCCCTAACCAACATGGTTTGGTTTTATCGGTTTTTGTGAACTTTGTATAAATGAAATTATAGCATACAGATCTTTTCGTTTCTTGCTTTCTTTACCCAGTTGTTTGTACCAATTTGTACAAACCATTGTTTGTTGGTGAGAATTCCCAGTGTTCCATGTTCTTGCCAACACTTGAAATAAGTGTATTATTAAACTGTTTTAGTTTTTGCCAATCTAGGGACTATATATGGTACCTTGCTGTGGTTTTAATTTGCATTCTACTGGTAACTAATGGTGTTGATTACCTTTCCATATATTTATTGACAAAATATACTTCTTTGAACATGTTTTATTACATAGATCTTCTTCTCCTCCATTTAATTGCACTATACCCAAATCAATTTGGAAGATTATAGTGTAGCTAAATTTCTTTTCTTCTTTTACTTTTTTCTTTTATTGAGATAGGGTCTTGCTTTGTCGCTCAGGCTGGGCTGTAGTGGTATGATCATGGCTCACTGTAGCCTCAACCTCCCAGGCTCAGGTGATCCTACCGCCTTAGCCTCCTAAGTACCTGGTGCTACAGATGCACACCACCACAACAGCTAATTTTATTTTATTTATCTATTTATCTTATTTATTTATTGAGATGGAGTTTTGCTCTTGTTGCACAGGCTGGAGTAGATGGCATGATCTCAACTCACTGCAACCTCCACCTCCCAGGTTCAAGTGATTCTCCTGACTCAGCCTCCCAAGTAGCTGGGATTACAGGCATGCGCCACCATGCCTAGCTAATTTTGAATTTTCAGTAGAGATTGGGTTTCACCATGTTGGCCAGGCTGGTCTCGAACTCCTGACCTAAGGTGATCCACCCACCTTGGCCTCCCAAAGTGCTGGGATTATAGGCATGAGCCACCGCACCCAGCCTAATTTATTTTTTGTAGAGACAAGGTCTTGCCATGTTGCCCTGGCTGGTTTCAAACTCCTGGCCTCAAGCAACCCTCCTGCCTTGGCCTCCCAAAGTGCTGGGAAAATGACAGGCATGAACCTCTGCACCTGTCTTGTAGCTAAATTTCTTAAAGCCACATTTACAGCATTAAGTCAGTATCAGAGAACCAAGAACTGAGGGGGAGAGAGGAGATGAAGTAGGGATAGAGAGATGAGCTGACAAATAATAAGTAAAAATAAAAACTTAATGGAAAATTCAGAGAGATGGGAAAGAAGATGTAAAGTTGTTTCTAAAAGATAGGGATGAGGAACACAATCCTTTTTTTTTTTTTTTTTTTTAGACAAGATCTAGCTCCATCTTCCAGGCTCGAGTGCAGTCTTGGCTCACTGCAACTTCCACTTTCCGGGCTCAAGCCATCCTCCCACCTCAGCCACCTGAGTAGCTGGGACTACAGGTGTGTACCACCACACCCAGCTAATTTTTGTATTTTTAGTAGAGATGAGGTTTTTGCCCAGGCTGGACTTGAACTCGTGAGCTCAAGTGATCCACGCACCTTGGCCTTCCAAAGTGCCGGGATTACAGGCATCAGCCACTGTGCCCGGCCCAATCCCGTCTTTTAAAGAAGATATTTTTCAGACTATAAAGTTGGAACAGAAAAACAAGATGCAAATTAAAGATGGCAAAAGGAAAACAGACCTTCATATTATTTCGTTACATAAGAAATAATGTAAGCCAGGTGCGGTGGCTCATGCTGTTATCAAAGCACTTTGGGAGGCCAAGATAGGAGGATTGCTTCAGGCAAGAAGTTCGAGACCAGCCTGGGCAACATAGTGAGATCCCCATCTCTATTTTTTATGTAATTTACAAAATAATAATAAAAGAAAAAAATGTACATGAATTAGTCACCCTAAAGCCCTACCCTACGAGGGGTGCCCTCTGAGACCTTCATATGTATAAAAACGTGGTATTTGAGCTTCTGCTTCTTTTCACTAATGAGACAGAGATTTTAAATGTTCACTTTTTTTTTTTCTAGCAACTACAAAATTTGCCCAATGTCGGTATCCTACCCACAGTAAATAAGGTAAAACAGAATCTGTTTGATGTTGCTTATTATTAAATGGGAATGACTTTTTGCCTAAGGTGTTGGTGTAATCATTAACTGCAAGGGAAGTGGTTATAGTCATCGAGGATTCTGGTTTGACCCAGCACTGGGACTTTTTTTTTCTTTTTCTTTTTTCTCTCTTTTTTTTGAGACAGGGTCTCACTCTGTTGCCCAGACCAGAGTGCAGTGGCGCAATCTCAGCTCACGGCAACATCCGCCTCCCAGGTTCAAGTGATTTTCCTGCCTCAGCTTCTCGAATAGCTGGGATTACAGGCACGTGCCACCACACCTGGCTAGGTTTTGTATTTTTAGTCGAGGTGGGGTTTCACTATATTGGCCAGGCTAGTCTCGAATTCCTGACCTCAAATGATCTACCCACCTCGGCCTCCCAAAGTGCTGGGATTACACGAGTGAGCCACCGCACCTGGTCCGCACTGGGAATTTTTAAAGATCACATACCTTTCTTCTTAAGGACTGTCTAGACAATAAAATTTAGAATTGTGGCTTGGGGTTACCTAATCACAATAATTAGAGATACTTGTTTTAACCAGTTCAGTTGCCAAGAAAAAAATGCCACTAGTTTGATTAAGAAATAAAGAACGTTCTTTTATTTAGAATTTGAAATTTGTATAATCCCTGATCTCCTTGAAGAAACAAGGGATATTAAAATATTGAAAACCAGTTCATCTTGTCCTACACAGAGCTGATTCACTAGCATAGTGAAGACGCTTTATACACTAACAACTAATTTTCACACACATAACTGAAAATGGAGACCACATTGTACAAAGAAATAAAATTATATCAAATTATGGAAGGCCAAAAATAGGATTATAGATGGCTTACTTAATTCTATTTGACTTGCACTGATGTTTCCCTCCCAAGGTTCACTCCTGTATACTCAGTTCTCTACAGACTTTTAGGTGATAGATATTCAGCCATATGTTTGCAGTCCTGACCTTTGCTTCGAGCTTTAGTCCTGACCTTTAACTTTCTGCTGGGTATCTCTAATTTCTAAAGTCAACTGCATCTCACATCCCCCTTTGGACTTCCTCATTTTTTCCAGCTCTTCAACAGTCTAAAACCTTGGAATCACCTCAGATTCCTCCTTCTAGCCTATTTGCCTCTCTCTTCTTAATCTAATCAGTCGCAAATTCTTGCCAAACCATTTCTTTTCATCCCTCATTGCCTTATGTCTAATCCAGACCTTATCTGTCTCATACCTATACTATCACAACAGCCTCCGAACTGGATGGCTCCAGCCAGTCTTGGGCTCTTTCATGTTAGCTTCATCTTTGAACTTTGCACAACCGTTTCTTTCCTCAAACATGCCCCACCATGCTTGTCCATTTTAGCCTCATGTCTATGCTCATCTCTCCCCATCCTTTTTCTTTAATGATTATTTACCTCATGATACTTCTTTGATGGATCTCCCTGATAGCCCTAATCGTCTAGAAGAACTTCCTTCCTTTACTATCTGTGTTCTTCCTTTGACAGGAAGGAAGTGTACAGGAGGCTGTGTTCTTTACATTTTATGATTGGCCCCATCTCCAGAACTGACTGGATTGTCACTCCACTGAGCCAGCCAAGTGTCTTTTTGCACCTTGCTTTTTTTCACTTAACATATATTGGAGATCTCTCCTTACCAGCACATATATGTTTATCTAATGCTTTTAAAATGTCTGCTAATTATGAAAAATTCATAATTTATATAATTAGCCCCTTACTGATGGCTACTGGTGGTTTTTCTGGCTTTATTATCAAACACGCTGCAGTGAATATCCTTGCATATCTTGAGCAACTTTAATGTCACAGGAAAATAATTGTACTGCCATTGCTGGATTAAAGGTGTGTGTCTGTGTGTGTTTACCTATAAACACTGTTTTTAAGAGCTGAGGTCTCCTTATGTTGCCCAGCTGGAGTGCAGTGGCTGTTCAAAGGCACGATTATAGTGCCTTGAACTCCTGGCAAGTGATCTTCTTGCTTCAGCCTCCTGAGCAGCTGGGACTACAGGCGTGCTTGATATATTTTATTTTTATTCTGTTTTTTTGAGATGGAGTCTTGCTCTGTCGCCCAGGCTGGAGTGCAGTTCCACAATCTCCGCCCACTGCAACCTCCACCTCCCAGGTTCAAGCCATTCTCCTGCCTCAGCCTCCGAGTATCTGGGATTACAGGTGCCTGCCACTACACCTGGCTAATTTTTGTATTTTTTAGTAGAGACGGGGTTTTGCCATGTTGGCAGGGCTGGTCTCGAACCCCTGACCTCAGGTGATCCTCCCACCTCAGCCTCCCAAAGTGCTGGGATTACTGGCATGAACCACTGCGCCTGGCCCACCTGGTAGATTTTAAATTTGTACATAATAGAATTATCTTTAAAAATAATTTTCACTGTCTACTCCTATTTTTGATATTACTCATTTTCCTGCCACTCAAGGCTTATCTCCAGGAATTTAGCGCTGGAGAGAAAACGTAAAGCCAGGAGAAAAGAACATTTTGAAAGCCACAGAATAGGCTCTTCAGCGGCTAGAACACGGTTCCAGACTAGGGCAATATGGCGTCCTGGACACCGGATTGCATCATCTTTCTTTGCCAAGGATCATCTCAAATCTATATGTGTCCACCTCTAAAATGGGAGCCCATATCAAATCTATATGTGTCCACCTCTAAAATGGGGATAATCTTCATGTTTCTTTTCCTTTTACAGATATAAATGCAATTTCATTGTCTTGACCATTAGGAATTCTCTGAAGGTCTGTTACTACATAAATTGTGTGAATTCCGAACAGCAGAGTTCAAACTTGATCAGAACAAAAAAAAGGCTAGAGAGTGGCAACTCTCCTTTCCGTCATTTTAACAGCTTTTGCACGACCAAATGTTTCCTGTGCCAATCATTGGGGAAGAAGCAGCGAGGTTGTCTCTTAATTGCTTTAGAGTTCTGTTTGTCTATTTAGCGTTTCTTTTTGAAGTCTGAAGATTTATGGAACAATAAACGTCATTTAATGCTGCGTGCTATTTTGGATTCTCACTGGTTTTAGAATTTGGGTAAAACTACTTAGCTGAAAGTTTAACAAATTTGAAATTACAAATATTGCAGAATAGAAAAGTTCATCTCAGTGACATAAAATTACGGCAGCAGCAAAGTTTGTTACTTTTTTTTTTTAAGTAGTAAGATGTAGACATTTTAGTGTAACAAATGTTTTCAACTTGTTTGGGAAAAAATAAACTAGGAAGCAAGGTTTAAATAAGAATGGTTTGGTTTGGTTCTGAATGATGTTGTTAGTACACCACAATGCAAGCGCTGGCTATGCATTTGGACCAATTTAGAGAAGTCCACAGCAATGCACATTCACTCAGTAGTGTGAGAGATTAATTGTAGGCAGGTCCCATCTTTTTTATGGTATTCAAACATTCAACCTTAAGACCCCATAAGGGCATCTCATTCCACCGGGAGCTAGAGAAGCTTGACTTGTGTGATCACCTCCTTATTAATGGACTGGGGCGGAACACAGATCCGGAGGAGGGGGCTTCTCTTCACCAAGCGCAAAGCCTACCTTCCAGAAGGCTGGCTGCACAAGCGGCCGCCCTAAAGGCGGTCAAAGCGGGCGAATTCGCCGTGATGCCTTCCTTCCCTAACTCCGGCCCGCTCTGGTTGCTCCTTCCCAGGTGCTCCAAGCTCTCCAGAGTTTCTGGTGGTTTAAAGGTTCCGCTTCACGCCCAGACTGCTCTAAGGGCAAATACCACCCCTTTCCCCTTCTAGGACCCCTCCTGTGAAGTCTGTTTCAACCCTGAGCCTCTTCACCTTCGAGACTGGCCGCAGATACCCCGACGGAACGGCCTGGGGAGCAGAAAGCCGTCCCCAGCCCTGGACAGCTACTGCCCAAGTCGCTCAGGCCAGCCTCGCACAGTAGCGCATCTCCTTCCCGCGACTCCCTCGCCGGCCTGTGAACCCGCAGGGGAGGCGGAGGTCGGTTCAAACCCTGCGAGAGCCCCTGCCCAGCGCCGAGTCCTGCACACGGTGGAAAGTCCTTTCGCATTAGCGGGCAGGATTAAACGACTTCACACCACGAGGTGCAAGACTGGGCTTCGGGGCCTTCCTCGGTGTTGCTATTTTAAAAGAAGCTGCTCGGTTACCCAGAAGAAGATGACGGGGAACGGTGGTGTAGACCCGGCTGGACAGGAGTCCGGGGCCTGGGAGGCGCCCCGCAGACTGAGGGGCTGGGGACCCTGAAGCTGGGCGTCCAGGCCCCGCTAGCGCTGCTCCCGGCATTGTCGCGCCTGGGGCAGGCGTCCGGTCTCTTGGCAGTGCCGGCCAGCACGTAGTAGCTGCTGAATAAATAAATGCCTGTGCAACAGGGAACGTCCCGGCCCACCCGGGCCAGGTCAGGGCCTACGAAGGGCTGACGTCCGCCGCCGCCGTGGGTCCCTCCGGCGTGGCCGCCCACACCTCCTGGCCACGGCGGGGCTGCGGTGGGGGGACATCCTGGGGCGGGCGGCTGGACGGAAGGGACTGGACTCGGGGCGCGTCCACGGCCAACTGCCCCGAACCCAGTGGGGGAGGCCAGGGACCGGGAGTCTCCGGGGCCCCGCGCCTGGAGCGCCCGGACGCGAAGGGGCGGCGGGTGGCTCCGGGCGCGGCGCGGGCGACTCCGGGGCCGGACGGGAGTTCCTCCGCTTTCCGCCGCGCGGCCCGCGGTCTCCGCCGAGGTCACCACGGGCCAGGCGCCCTGCGGAGGCCCCGCCGTCCCGGACCCACGGACACGCTCCCGGGGCTTGGCGTTTTCCCACCACCCCGGACCGCCCTTGGGGTGCCGGAGGGGCTCAGGGCACCGCGTGGGGAGCCTTTGTGTCCTCTCCGCTTGTTGAGGTTTTTTCTCCCGAGGAGAGCTCCCCCCCAACCCTTTCCTCTAGAAAGTTTTGTGGTTTCCCTAAAAGACGAAAGTTGAGAAGGTTGCAGAGACTTTTTTGCAATCTTCCCAGTCCAGAAACACTAAAACCTCTAGGCGTTTGGCCCAGGGGAGCTATCTGGGGTCAAGGGGAGAGAGCAGGCCGCACATTTCTTCGCCCGCCTCCCTCCCACCTGGAGCCGCGGCCCCGCTGGGGCAGTGCACCCGAGCTGGTGCGGCGGCGCCGGCAGCGGCAGGGTTAAGCTCAGGAATGCGGCGGGAGGAATGCGTATGCAGATGAGGCGGGCGGGCGCATGCTAATCGCATGCAAATGAGGGGCCCGCCGCTGCCGAGGCCGCGCCGCAGCTTCCCGGATCGGAGCCCAGACGGCGGCGGCTCCGGCAGCCTGGGCGCCGCGACCCTCGGCGGCCACAGGGGGACGGGGCGGAGGAGGAGGAAGAGGCGGAGGCAGCGGCGGCGAGGGGGAGGAGGGTTCGCTCGCCGGCTCCGACGCAGACATGGTGGACTGATCCCCAGCGCGGCCGCGAACAGCGTTTCCTGAGGCACCTCCGCGCCTGGTTCCGCCGCGCCCCGCGCCCCTCAGCCCCTCGCCGGCGCCCGCGTCGCGGGTTGGCGGCCGGGCCGGGCAGCCGCGTTCCCGCCGCGTCCCGCGCCCGGTCCCTATGGAGGCGCCGTTCGCCGGTGAGGCCGCCGACCATGCCTAGGAGGGCCGGGAGCGGTCAGCTGCCGCTGCCCCGGGGCTGGGAGGAGGCCAGGGACTACGACGGCAAGGTCTTCTACATCGACCACAACACCAGGAGGACCAGCTGGATCGACCCCCGGGACAGGTGGGCGCCGGCCGCGGGGGCGCGGGCCCGTTCGGACGCGGCGGCTGTTGTCCCGGAGACCCGGCCGCGCGGGGGGCGGGGGCGGCGCCGGCCCGCGGTGGTGCCCGGAGAAGTCCCGGGACGGGTGTGGGGCTGGCTGCCCCAGCGGGGCCGAGGAGCCGCCCGGGCCCGGGCCCTTCCGCCCACCGGCTTCCCGACGCCCCTCGGGGACCCTGCGACACGCCCCGCCCCGAGGCAAGGCTGGAGTCGCTGTCCCGGGCCGACGCCGCACGCCAGGCTAACGGACCCGAGGGGCCACCTGAGCCCTGTTAGGAACTTTCCTAGGCTTCGAGGTGCCCACGTGGAGGCTGCAGGGCACCTTCGGCCTCTGGGCGGCGGGGGTGGGCTAGGGCCTCAGTGCCAGGTGGGAAACGAGCCCTCCGGGCCACCTGTGGCATCCCTCAGGCCGTCCTTGGCGCCCGAGCCTGGACTGCGAGCTCTTGGCGGGGGCGCCCAGCCTGGCCGGAGGTCCCGAGCTGGGAAGGGGCTCCCGCCCCACGCCGGGCCCTGCTAGTGGGTGTGGCTGGCTTTGCCCCTCAGAGTTTAGAAACGCGCGTTTGGGGGTTTCACTGTCTGGCGTTAGCCTTCACCTGAAAACTTGAACCGACTCCCAGATCGTGAACAGGCATATTCTGTTTGGAAGGGGGATGTAGTGAAATGAACGTTGGGTATTGAGGAACTCTGACTTAAGCTTCCCCCGGTTTGTTTTTTGTTTTTTAAATTAGTTCAGGAACTGAAAGTTCACAAATGTTTCTGTATCCCATATTTCTTTTTACCCTTAAAATTTCTTAGAATTATTGTAAGAATAATAGGAGGCATTCCTAATTATACATTTGTAAATTATCCATTAAGGGGATATTCCTAATTGTAAATTTAAATAACGTATCACCAGGGGTAACTTCGACGTTTGGACTTTTGTCATTTCTGAAAATTGTAACTTTTTATTGAATGTGGTCTTTGGGCTTTATAACCTTTTTAGGTGCTTCTATTTAACGTTTTCCGTTTTCTCAATTTGAAGCTGAAATACCTAACTACTTTATATTCTCAGTTACTTTTGCCCTAAAAATGTTGTTTTTGAAAGCTACTAAAAAGCAATTACAAGAAAGTCATAAATAACATTATAAATTTATGGAACAATCCTTGTTCAATTATCCATGAAGCTATGGGCTCAGGTTCCCTCCTGAAATGAGAAAAGGCACCTGTGCTGAGGTTCGGTCTTGCCGCAGCCTGGCTGCCTGTTGCTGGCCTGATGAAAATTGTGACAGGCATCACACCTTCACAGTGGGCATCACACCTTCACAGTGGGCATCACACCTTCACAGTCTTTACAGACATGCCAGTTGTTGTCGTAAACTTCACGCTCCAAGCCAGTGATTTGACTTATGCCATTGCACTTTGAAACTACTTAACAGATAGTAAATGTCAGTGCTGATGGTGTGCACCCAACTGCGGCTTTTAAGACACCTGTATAAATATTTGACTTTGACAGTTGTGTGGTAATTCTTTCTGCTTTCTGATACTTGGAGTTTCAGGTTATTGAAATAGCAATAAATGCTTGAAATATTTAGGCATTCTAGGTTTTCTTCTCCTTCAGTTTACATGTTTTACTATATTATCTCATTTGTGTTTACCAGAAAGGATTGCAAGAATATGTAATGCCTGGATAAAGTAAATAGAAAGTGGAGTGAAATTATATGACTTGGCGTATCCATATCACTACTTTTTTCACAAGTCAAGCATGTTCTTTATTTTAAACTCTTAATGGATTAGTAATTATTATGAACTATTTTCAGGAAACTGGGTAAACAATTCATTGGACGGGGACAAATAGTTTTGACTAAGATAGCTTTTTATTTTTCCAATTTTCCTTGCAGCTGTTAGGTCTTAAATATTTAGAGAGATACATTTGACGACTTACAAATATTTCTGGATCTCAGTATTAGAGTTTTAAAAGATATTCTGTGAGATCAGAGTCACCATTATATACTCAGTTTAAATTTAATTATTTTTTTTTCAGGGCAATTAAGTGACTAAATCTTACTAAATAGAGTAAGAGATGATGGGAACGTATATTTGGAGTAACTATTAACTCTAATCAGTTTTGTTGCGCACTTACCAAGCATATGGAAAGAGAGATGTTACACAGGCCAATAGAAGTGTGTGGATTCTTCTGCAGCATCAACTTACAAATCCTGAAAGAAAAACAACTTGATATACTGTGGGTCTGCAGGACTTTTGAACTATTTAAGCCATTTAATTAGAATGGTCACGATGATTTACCTTGCGTATTTTAAATGTTATTCTGTTAAGGCAAAGAATTTTGTGTTTTTGATAGTCTATCAGAATTTTTCGAATATTTCTGATTATACAGATAATTATGCTGATTTAGTAGGGGAGGCTAGGGGATTTTATAAGAACATAATTTCATTCAACAAGTAGTCATGCCAGAATGCTGAAGCATTATTCTAAAATGCTTTTAAGCTTTTGGAGGTAAATGACATCATGCAAACTTTGCTGGGATGTGATCAAAGCTTTTATTGCTCCACCTCTTACTCTTACTGACTAAGTTTACGTGCGTTTCTGAATCCCTCTAAACGTCCATTTTTCAGCTCTAAAATGAGGATAATATCATCTTCTTCGTAGGGGTGTTTGTGGGCTCACCATTAGGGCCCAGCCTAATTGTATTAGTGTAGTGTTGACATTCTAGTTTAGGAACTGAGTGACCCTGGAAATAGTAGAAATATTAGCATGGACAGTATTTACTCAGTGTGTATTGTGTGCTAGCCACTCTGCTAAGCTCTTTAACTGTGATCTCATTTCATTCTCCCATTGGTTCTATGAGGTAGGTACTATTGTCATCTTCCAGTTACAGATGAGGAAATTGAGTCACAGAGAAGTCACCCTTGTTAAGTGTGGAACTAGGATTTAAAGCCAGACAGCTTGACTCTACAGCGTGTGTCCTTAATCATTCCTTTAAATTGTCTTGACACTTGGGCATGTTCAGGGCTCTTTGGGTGGAGTGCACAGAGGGGCAGAACCTTTTTGCCACTGTTTATTTTTCAGGCTGATTGACTAGGCTGATCCTGGGGAAATCTCCCTGTTTGTGATGAATTCCTTGTCCCCCTACCCTGCCTGCATGGGCCCACTCCCTGAGTGTTATTTTGTATTTTTACCTCCTCTTTTTTTTGCTCACCATGGACAACTTTTGACCATACCAGTTGGTGTTTATGGTAGGCCATAGGTCTTGGCCAAATGGCCTGGTGCTTTTTTTTTTTTTTTTTTTTTTAATTACATTCAACAAAGGAGAAAAAGGTGGTATGGATTGGCTTCATTGCCTTTTGGAGGAGTAGGGAGCTAAAGTGGGCAGGCCTCAGAGATAGGGTGAGTTGGCTTTACCAACTCCCAGTAGAATTTTGCTCATCTTCTGTCCTTGGATTGAATGTTACCCAGAGATACATGACTTTGTCTAGTTGAACTGAAAGATTTCACACCATACAAAGTGACTTTCCATTAGATACTCATCTGTGGCTTATGGCTAGGGTCAGATGTTGAGCAACCTGTACCTTCTAATTGAATAGAAATAATCTTGGGGGGTGGGAGGATGAGAAGGGAGGAAGGGGGTGCCAGCTGGGTATATCATTGAAATCACAGTTAACTTTTGGCTCTCCACACCCGTTTGAGGCATATGATTAGGATCTGAGGAACTCTGTATTTTTCTTTTTTTTTTTTTTGAGACAGTTTCGCTCTTGTTGTCCAAGTTGGAGAGCAGTGGCGAGATCTCAGCTTACTGCAGCTCCCGGGTTCAAGCGATTCCCCTTCTCAGCCTCCTGAGTAGCTGGGATTACAGGCGCCCACCACCACGCTTGGATAATTTTTTGTATTTTTAGTAGAAATGGGATTTCACCATGTTGGCCAGGCTGGTCTCGAACTCCTGACCTCAGGTGATCTGCCCGCCTCGGCCTCCCAAAGTGCAGGAATTACAGGCATGAGCCACTACATCCGGCCTTGTCTTTCTCTTTATTTTCTTTTTCTTTTTTTTTTTTTTTTGTGCAGTGGCGCGATCTCGGGTCACTGTGACCTCCACCTCCTGGGTTCAAGTGATTCTCGTGCCTCAGCCTCCCAAGTAGCTGGGATTACAGGCACTCACCACCATACCCAGCTAATTTTTTTGTATTTTTGGTAGAGGCAGGGTTTCACCATGTTGGCCAGGATGGTTTCCATCTCCTGACCTTGTGATCCACCCGCCTTGGCCTGCCAAAGTGCTGGGATTACAGCTGTGAGTCACTGCGCCCAGCCTGGCCTTGTCTTTCTTTCAAAGTCTAAGTAATTTCCTTTCTCTCTTTTTTTTTTTTTTCTGAGACAGAGTATCTCATTGTCACCCAGGCTGGAGTGCAGTGGCACGATGTTGGCTCTCTGCAAGCTCTGCCTCCTGGGTTGAAGTGATTCTCCTGCCTCAGCCTCCCGAGTGGCTGGGATTACAGGCACCCGCCACCATGCCCAGCTAATTTTTCGTATTTTTTTTTAGTAGAGGTGGAGTTTTACCATGTTGGCCAGGCTGGCAAACTAAGTAGTTTCTATCAACCCACTGCTAGAGTGTAAACTCCTCAAGTCCCTGTTTGCATATTACTGCTTTTTGAATTCTTTATACATGGTAGATGTTAAATAAATGTTGGTTAATTTAATTAATGAAGACAGTTTGTTGAATTAATGAAAGAATATTAGTTGAGCTACTCTCTTATTTCCAGTTTCTTACTGTTGGGCTTTCAAAAAATAAACCCATAACCACCAACAGAGACAACTGACCTTCTAGGTAGATTTAAAATAATGAGAGAATTGAGCTGCTACATTTTGAGTAATAGTATAAATATGAGAATTACTCATAAGAGCAAAAAAAACAAAATGAACCTTGATAGTCTTAATCACAACTGCCATTGTCAGACTGCTGGAATTGTTCCTCTCCAGCAGGCTCTGAGTCTGGGTGCCAGGTGGTTCCTGTGAATTATTTGAGTGATTATAGTATTTGAAGTGTGGAGAGGTTGTTAAAAGAGGATTAAAAAAATCACTCTAGGAAGCGCTAATTTAAACTGTGCTGTCTTCCAAAAATTCCAAAAGAAATATTCTTTTTAACACAGTTTGGTATAGTGCTTGCTGGAATGAACAGTACTATAGTTGCTTAGTATATTTGAAGGACTGAGAGTTCTCCAGTGACATTAATAATCCATAGCTTGCAGTGTAATTTTGTTGGAAGACTCAGGACAGTAATTGCTTTTTAAATAAAATAAATATTTTATTTATTTTTTGAGACAGAGTTCGCTCTGTTACCTAGGCTAGAGTGCAATGGCATGATCTCAGCTCACTGCAGCCTGTGCCTCCTGAGTTCAAGTGATGCTTCTGCTTCAGCCTCCCGAGTAGCTGGGATTACAGGTGCAAGCCACCCTGCACCCAGCTAATTTTTGTCTTTTTAGTAGAGATGTGATGTTACCATGTTGGCCTGGCTGGTGTCGAACTCCTGACCTCAAGTTACCTGCACGCCTCAGCTTTCCAAAGTGCTGGCATACTATTATCTTTAAATATGTTATTTGTTTTCAGCTGCAAATCCCTAAGCTTCATCTACGTAGTCAGCCATTGTGATATATGGCCTTCAAGCAAGTTGGTATTTAAATTTAGCCAGAGGAAGCCCAGGTACACCAGGAAAAGCATGGAAGTTGTCTGCTGGTCCACACTGCTGGGCCCTGCATTGCCTTGTAAATGGCTCTTGCTTACTTATTTTCAGTAATTGTCTATAGGAAAATGAGGTTATCCTTTTGGAGGGGCATGGCCCGCTTCTTCTTGCTGATGTAGGAATTAGCAGGAAACAGTGTTAGCCCTGATACACTGTGAATTCCTTATGATAGGGCTTGAGTTTGTGTATATGCCCTGGTTCCTATGAACTTGATTGAAATTGGTTGAACTGATCTTGTGTTAGAATTTTGGACTTGTTTCTTCATACATTTCTGAAACTCCTGTTACTGAAAAAAGTGACCATAGAATAATGTAGAAGAGGAAAGGGATTTCTTTTTTTTTTTTTTTTTAGACAGGAGTTTTACTCTTATTGCCTAGGCTGGAGTGCAGTGGCGTGATTTCGGCTCACTGCAATCTCCGCCTCCTGGGTTCAAGCAATTCTCCTGCCTCAGCCTCCCTAGTAGCTGGGATTATAGGCTCTTGCCACCACCCCCAGCTAGTTTTTGTGTTTTTAATAGAGACAGGGTTTCACCATGTTGGCCAGGCTGGTCTTGAACTCCTGACCTCAGGTGATCTGCCCACCTCAGCCTCCCAAAATGCTGGGATTACAGGCGTGAGCCACCGCGCCTGGCTGAGGAAAGGGATTTTTAAAGGCACGGTGTGTATGTAAGTTGTGAGTTACAAATGAGCTCTCAAAATATAGGTTCACAGTGTTTTCAGTGTCTTCAGTGATTTTTCCCAATTATTTTATTTTTATTAGATAAAAAAAATTCCTCAGCATAAAATTAATCATTTTAACCATTTTGAAGACTACACCTGAGTAGTTTTTAGTATATTCATTGTTATGAAACCATAAACAGTGTATAATTCCTGAACATTTTAATCAGTCCCAAAACAAACCACCCCTTACCTGTTAAGAACTCACTTCTCATTCATCTCCCATCTCTACAGCCTTTTGCAACAACTGATCTACCTTGTGTCTCTGGATTTGCCTATTCTGGACATTTTATATAAATGGAATAATAAAATTTGTATCCCTTTGTATCTGGCTTCTTTTTTTTTTAGTTTAATTCTTTCAAGGTTCATGTTATAGCATTTATTGTGCTACTGTATCCTTTTTCATGACTTAATAATATTCAGTTGTGTGGATATACCATATTTTGTACTTTCATTAGCTGATGTGCATTTGGGTTGTTTCTGCTCTTTGGCTGTTATGAATGATCCTGCTATGAACATCCCTGTACCATTTTTGTATGAATGTGTGTCTTCAGTTCTCTTCAGTATATACATATCTAGAAGTGCAGTTGCTGGGTCATATGGCAGTTTTATGTTTAACTTTTTGAGGGGACTGCTAGACTGTTTTCCACCATTTTACATTCCCACCAGCAGGGTATGAGTGTGCAAATTCCTCCACATCCTCACCAACACTTCTCTCTCTTTCTCTTTTTCTCTCCTGCTCTCCTTCTCTTCCTTTCTGTCTCTCTATTCTCTTCTCTTTTCTTTTTTTCTTTTATTTCTTCGAGCAGTCTCTCTTGCCCAGGCTGGAGTGCAGTGGTGATCTTGGCTCACTGCAGCCTCCACCGCCAGGGTTCAACAGATCCTCCCACCCCAGCCTCCTGAGTAGCTGGGATTATAGGCGCAAGCCACCATACCTGGGTAATTTTTGTACTTTTAGTAGAGATGAGGCTGGGCTGGTCTTGAACTTTTGACCTCAAGTGATCTGCCTACCTTGGCCTCCCAAAGTGCTAGGATTACAGGTGTGAGCCACCACGCCTCGCCTCACTTCTTTCTTTTTTAAAAAAAGTTATTCTAGTGGGTGTGAGGCAGGATCTTACTGTGGTGTTGATTTACATTTCCCTCTTCATAGTGTTTTGATAGGCTGAATTTGACCCCAACCTTCCCCCTTTATGCTAGCCTTTTATAGCCATTGCTATTCTCCCCCACCTTTTTGTTTGTGTACTCTCACTCTTGATCAATAGAAAGTTAGGTAAGAGAAATTAGAAGTTTTGTGTGGTCTCACATTGCTCTTCCCTTTCCCCCTATCTGATTGCTTTGAGTGATTATTTAATACTGACATTGTAGATATACATTAATTAACAGTATTTATTGTATCAACCAGCCAGGTGCCCTGGACTCTGGGAGATAAAGATGGATAAGATTTAGTCCTAGCTCAGCTTGCCTGCAATCTAGTGTGCATAATCATCATTTAAAAAGTGAAAGAAAATTTTGAGTGTTCTTTGTTAAATTTCCTCTATATTCCTATAATTCAGCCTAAGGGTACTTTCTTCCTAAACACTCAGAGGGAAAACAGTTGAAGGAATTAAAAGCAATATATTGGCAAAGTATGTATTAATTTTTTTCTTTATTTCAAATGTGATATGTTTTATGAAGCATTGGTATGAGTCACATAATGAATCATATGTGCAGTGTATATACATCAGCTTATTCAAAATTATTTGACATGTAAAGGGTTTTCCTTTTAGCTCGTTACATATGTGAAGAATTAAATTTATTTTTGTCCATCATTGTTTTTTTAAAAAAAGGCAGGCGCAAACCTGACAAGCGCTGCCTCCATCAGGTGATCCCGGGGAACATCCAGGGCACTAAGTCCTGCTGATATACCCTTCATGTGATGTGGCCACAGTGGCATTTTATCTTTGTGGTCTTTCTCCCGCAAAACCATAATAACTCCAGTCTGATCTTGAGAAAAACACCTACTAGATCCCAATAGAGTGGCATCCTGTGAAATACCTGACCAGTACTCCTCAAAACTGTCAGGGTCCTCACAAACAAAGTCCGAGAAACCCTCACAGCCACGAGGAGCGTAAGGAGACACCAAGACTAAATGTGATGTGTCCCAGGGGTGGAGGAGTCTTGGGCTAGAAAAAGGACATGAGGTGGAAACTAAGGAAATCTGAATAAGGTATGGATTTTAGTTAAAAAAAATTATTTTTTTTAGGACACAGTCTCACTCTTTCGCCCAGGCTGGAGTGCAGTGGCGCGATCTTGGCTCACTGCAGCCTCAGCCTCCCGGGTTCAAGCGATTCTCCTGCCTCAGCCTCCCAAGTAGCTGGGATTACAGGCATGTGCCGCCACACCCAGCTAATTTTTGTATTTTTAGGGGTTTCACCATATTGGCCAGGCTGGTCTTGAACTCCTGACTTAGTGATCCGCCCATCTCAGCCTCCCAAAGTGCTGGGATTACAGGCGTGAGCCACCACGCCTCACCGGATTATAGTTAATTTTATTAATGTTGATAGATGTACCATACTACCAGGGAAAAGTAAGTGTGGACTATATATGGCAACTCTCCACACTAATTTTGTCCTTTTTTCTATACATCTAAGACTGTTCTAGAAAAATAAAGTTTATTTTAAAAGACTTCTTAAATATAACACAAAACAAAGTGATTTTCTTTAATGGAAGTATAACCACATTTGTTTATATGAAAATTCTGCTCTATAGGCCTCATTTTAGCCCTCTAGCTAAGAATGGGTTTTAAATCATGAAAGATTGTAAACAAACAAACAAAAATAAAGAAGAATATGTGACAGAGACTGAATGTGGTTCACAAAGCCTGGAATGTTTACTTTGGCCCTTTACAGAAAAAGTGTGCCATTGTCTTTAAAAATTTTATAGCAATAGGCTGGGCGTGGTGGCTCATGCCTGTAATCCCAGGAGAGAGGCTGAGGCAGGCGGATTACGAGGTCAGGAGATCGAGACCATCCTGGCTAACACAGTGAAACCTCGTCTCTACTAAAAATACAAAAAATTAGCCGAGTGTGGTGGCGGGTGCCTGTAGTCCCAGCTACTCGGAAGGCTGAGGCAGGAGAATGGCGTGAACCTGGGAGGCGGGTTTTGCAGTGAGCTGAGATGGCGCCACTACACTGCAGCCTGGGCAACAGAGCGAGACTCCGTCTCACAAAAAAAAATGTATAGCAATATTTTTAAAATGTTTCTATAAATATTAACCTTTTATGATAAAATGGCACATTTATTAGTGATCATTGCACATTCTGTTATGCCAGCAGTCCCCAGCCTTTCAGGTACCAGGGACTGATTTTGTGGAAGACAATTTTTCCACAGAATGGGATAGGGGAGTTGCGGGGAATGGTTGCAGGATGAAACTGTTGGATCTCAGATCATCAGGCATTGGTTAGATTCTCATAGGAGCACACAGCCTGGATCCCTCACATGTGCGGTTCATTATAGGGTTTGCTGTCCTATGACAATCTAATGCCACCACTGATCTGACAGGAGGCAGAGCTCAGGCGGTCATGCTTGCTCACACCACACACCTGCTGTGCGGCGCAGTTCCTAACAGGCCAGTGTACCAGTCTATGGCCTGGGGTTGGGAACCCCCGATTTACGCCACAGGGGATTTGGACTCTAGGTGCTATGTGGGACAAAGGTGAGTCAGACATGGGTACTGAATTTGAGGAGTTGTCTTGAATCTCATGTTACCTTTTTTTTTTTTTTTTTTTTAACAACGAAATGCAGCATGTTACTTAGTTTTCCAAACTGGTTCTTTGAAGTAGCTGGACCTAATGGTAGTGGAAATAGGTCTGTTACTCTTAAGGTAAGAATGATTTCACGGGTCCCTGGTCAAACGTAGCAGCCTGTGGATTCGGAATACCTCATGGTTATTTTGATGGAAAGTCCAGAGACATCTTTGGGCACCTGGCTTTGCCATGGCAGGGCCTAAAGGAGAGATTGTTTTTGTGGTGTAGAGACAGCTCAACCCTGGTCACTCAATCAAGTTACCAGATACCAGACGCTGCTATATAATTCTTAAGAAGAATTGTACATAGGACATGAGAAAAACAGGCAAAATGAGTTTTTGGAAATACCATAGTTGTTTGTTTATACTTGACTGTTGTAAGTATATAGTATTATGCTTTGGTAGTTAGAAATACTGACTTTCTTGTGGCATATTGATAATATTTATAAAATTACTAGTGATGATCAAGCAAAAAATTATTCCATATATTGTCCTTACTGTGCAGAGCTGATGCCTGTCACTTTCAAGCGTGTCCCAAAGACTGCTCTGTATAGCTAAATTTTTTTTTGCTTTGTCGGTAATTTTTCCTATACTGTTTGCCCTGATGTCAGTAAAGAAATCATGGTTCCAAAATGGAGCCAGCTCAGAAGTGGGGTAATCATGCAGAGTTATGTATTGGGAGCTGTTTTTTCACTGCTGTAGCTCATGAGGAATTATAGTAGTTTCAACAGAGCATTTGAGTAAAGGTGTACATTTAATATACTTTGGTTTCACTAGGAGTGGAGGTAGGAAATTTAATTTTAAAGAAGCATAGACATTGTGTTATGAAAATAGTCATTTTAAGTAAGTGTCCCTGGTATTTTTGTGAAAATGAGTATGTCAAGATTTGGAAGGCAAAGAGGCTTTCCTTTGGTATGAACTTTGCTCCTGCTGCATGTGCAGTGTTGTTTTCTGGTGTGACCTGGGTTGTATTGGTCACCAGTTCTGAATGTGAACCACAGAAGTAAATGTTGAATTATAGAGATTGGTGCTACAAACCCCTGATTAAAATTCTGACTTACTAATGGACTGTAGAATATGTTACATACTTTATTAACAATTATGCATTTTATAATTGCATAATTGGTATGAAGTGGCAGTGACAGTCAATGAAGTTTAAAATGTGGTAGACAACTTTACACAAGATTTGAAGAGCATGCAGTTTCATTTAGTGTGAAACTTGAATCTACTCTGCAGTTTTCCTTAGCATTATGGTTTTGAATAGAGGTACATTAGAATTCCAGTCTTTTTTTTTTTCTTTGAAACTATGACAGTGAATGAATGTGTGGAATCTGCTTTGTACATAGTATCAGTGGGTTATCAGTTTTGTTGACTTACTAGTCTAGGTGTAATTTTGGGCTGGTCAGTAATTCTGTCCACACCATATGTTCTTTTCTTATCTGCTGGTTATCAGTGTTTGAGTTTGATAAAAACAGATCATTTACTTTCTGTTTTTTTTTTTTTTTTTTTTTTTTGAGACTGGGTCTGACTCTGTTGCCCAGGCTGGAGTGCAGTGGTGCGATCACGGCTCATTGCAGCCTCAGTCTCCCCGGGCTCAGGTGATCTTCCCACCTCAGCCTACCGAGTAGCTGGGACTACAGGGGTGCGGCACCACACCTGGCTGAGTTTTTTTGTACTTTTTGTAGAGTCACGGTTTCGCCATGTTGCCCAGGCTGGTCTCCAACTCCTGGTCTTAAGCAGTTCTCCCATCATGGCCTCCCAGAATGCTGGGATTACAGGCGTGAGCCCCCGTGCCTGGCCAGATCATTTACTTTCTTCCCTCTTTGCCTCCCTTCCCCCTTTTCTGCTAAATGACATAGCTAATGATATTTCTCATAGGACAGCATGACTATAAACCAGTATGTAACTTGGCAGAATGTTTAGTATAACATCAGTGCCCTGGTTTGCTATTGTAGATGGAAAGACTACAAAACTAACTTGGTGGTCTCACTCTGCTTTCAGTCCTTTACCCAGAAAGGTATGCCTGTAGAATGTATGGAGATGCATTCTTGAGAGATTTCCTAATGTCTCATGTATAAGGGGCTTGTGTGTGCTTGCATCACTAATGTTTTCATAAAATTGATTCTAAGTTATTTGAGGATAGAGACCTGCTTTGTATGTGACCCTTCATGCTCTGTGCTTAGATTGCCTGTACTCTTGGGGACACTTAACACGGTGGAGCCCTGTACCCATAGAAATGAAATATATGCATTTGAAGGACCTTTCCTTCTTCCAGTAACCTCCATAATTTGTCCCCAGCTAACTTTATTGACTTGACCACCTAGTCATTCACTCAGTCACTCATTCGTTCATTCAATCAAACTATTCGTCACACATTTATTGGAAACACTATATGCCTAGCACATATATTTTGGGGACACAGCATTGAATGAAATAGGTAAGATCTCTGTTTTCATGGATTTTATATTCTACTTTGGGGAAGGCAAACAGATTCTAAAGAGAGTAGTGAATTTGCTTTGATTAAAATAAACAAGGTGAAGTGATTATAGTGTCAGTGGGAGCTGCTTTGGGTTAGGTGATCAGGAAAGGCCTTTCTGAGGAACTGGCATTTAGCTGAGCTATGAGGATAAGAAGGAGCCATTCATGTGAAGATCTGGGGGGAAGAGCAGTCTAGGCAGAAGAAAAGGCTAAACAGAAGTACTAGCCCTGTGCTTTCCACTATGATACCTTCTAGGAGTATGTGGCTATTTAAATTTAAACTAGTTAAGTTAGAAATTTAGTTCTACTGGGCACGGTGGCTCATGTGTGTAATCCCAGCACTTTGGGAGGCCAAGGCGGGTGGATCACCCTGAGGTCAGGAGTTCAAGTCCAGCCTGACCAACGTGTAGTAGAGACGAAACCCCATCTCTACTAAAAATACAAAAAGTAGCCGGGCGTGGGGTGCATACCTGTAATCTCAGCTACTTGAGAGGTTGAGGCAGTAGAATCACTTGAACCTGGAAGGCGGAGGTTGCAGTGAGCTGAGATTGTACCACTGCAAATACAGAACATTTCCATCAGCACAGATTGATGTAGGAACAGAGGGAGGAGGGACTTATGAAATGAGGCAGAGTAGTATTAGGTTGGTGCAAAAGTAATTGCTTTCAATGGCAAAAACCACAATTACTTTTGCACCAACCTATAGAAAGGGGTCCTGTCATGTATGCCTTGTAGACCTTCAAGATTTTAAGATTGTTTTGGGAGCTCTTAGAGAGTTTTAAGTTGAATTGAGGTAAGGTGGGGCCCGTGTGTGTGTGTGTGTGTGTGTGTGTGTGTGCGCGCGCGCGCGCGTGCATGCGTTTGCATGCAACATGATCTTACTCATTTTTGTTTGTAGAGACAGGGCCTCAGCAGGTTGCCAGGCTGGTCTCAAACTCCTGGCTTCAAGCAGTCCTCCCCCTGCAGCCTCCCAGAGTGCTGGAATTTACAGGTGTGAGCCACTGTGCCTGGGTTTGCTTTTTGTTTTGTTTTAAAGATCTTATTTTAAAAAAGAGATCACTGCTCTTTGGAGAAGGAATTACAATTTTTTTTTTTTTTTTTTTAGTGAGATAATCTGGGTGAGAAACAGTCAGAGCTTACACTAGAATGATGGCTTTGGCAGTGGGGAGCAGTGAGTGGATTTGTTTTTACCTAAAAAAAAACTATGTTTTTTTGGTAAAAGTGAAAGAACTTGCTCATGATGTGGGTACATGAGGCTTGAGGAAAAGAGAGAATAAAAGAGTTACTGTTAGGGAAAGACCGAGGGAGAATGTGGTTGGTTGGTATCCATCTGGATTGCTAATCCAAAGTTCTGTTTCCTTTGTATAGGTGTGATAGAGTTTGAATATGTGTCCCCACTATTGTAATTTGTAATTCCTAATTGTTAGAGGTAGGGCCTGGTAGGAGGTAGGGTAGTGAGTGAGTTCTTGCAGTATCTGGTTGTTGAAGTGTAGGACACCACCTCCCCCCACTGCCACCCTCTGTCTTGTTCCTGCTCTGGCCATGTGACGTGCCTGCTCCTCTTTTGCCTTCCACCATAATTGTAAGCTTCCTGAAGCTCTTCCCAGAAGCTGAGCAGGTGACTGGGACCATGCTTTCTGTATAGCCTGAAGAAGCCATAGGTCCAATTAAACCTCTTTTCCTTACAAATTACCCCATTTCAGGTGTTTCTTTATAGCAATGCAAGAAATACAAGGTGTGAGACCCCTATGAAGACATACAAATAGAGAAATCGAGTAGACACCCAGATATAGAATCTGTTGTTCAGGAGACAGCTCAGAGCTAGAGATACTAAATTTGGTTTGTACATAGGTAGTATTTGAAGTTGTGGGATGGGATGAGATTACTGGAAGAGAGGAAAAGGTGAAGTTCCGGGATTAAGCCTTGAGACATGGCAATATTTTTTGTGAAATCTTGTTTCAGCTAAGATGGTTTATTTGTTTTTACTGGAACATATCTTTGTTTTTTCTTCCAACTTTTATTTCAGGTTCACAGAGTACATACGTGGATTTGTTATGGGGGTAAATAGTGTGTTGCGGGGGTTTGGTGTACAAATTATTTCATCACCCAGCTAATAAACATAGTACCCCGTAGGTTGTTTGTTTATTTTTGAGACAGAGTCTCACTCTGTTGCCTAGGCTAGAGTGCAGTGGCAAGATCTCTGCTCACTGCAGCCTCTGCCTCCCAGGTTCAAGTGATTGTCGTGCCTCAGCCTCCTAAGTAGCTGGGAATACAGGCGTGCTCTACCACACCCAGCTAATCCCCATAGGTGGTTTTTTGATCCTCACCCTCCTCCCACCTTCCACTCTCAAAAAGACTGTGATGTCTATTTTTCTCTTTTAGCTTCCATGTGTACTCAATGTTTAGTTCCTACTTACAAGTGAGAGCATGCGGTATTTGGTTTTCTATTCCTGTGTTAATTTGCTTAGGATATGGCCTCCAGTTCCATCCATGTTGTTGCAGAGATCATGATTTCATTCTTTTTTATGGTGCATAGTATTCCATGGTGTATATGTATCACATTTTCTTTATCCAGTCTACACTTGAAGGGCATTTAGGTTGATTCTATGTCTTTGCTATTGTGAATAGTGCTGCAGTGAACATAAATGTGCATGTGTCTTTATGGTAGAATGATCTGTATTCCTGTGGGTATATACCCAGTAAAGGGATTGCTGGGTTGGATGGCAGTTCTGTTTTAAGTTCTTTGAGAAATCTCCAAACTGCTTTCCACAGTGGCTGAACTAGTTTACATTCCTACCAGCAGTGTTTAAGCATTCCCTTTCCTCCGTAACCTGGCCAGCATCTTTTGACTTCTTTCTAATAGCCATTTTGACTGGTGTGAGATGGTATCTCGTTGTGGTTTTTATTTGCATTTCTCTAATGATCAGTGATGTTGAGAATTTTTTCATATGCTTTCTTTTGAGAAATGTCTGTTCATGTCCATTGCCCATTTTTTATGGGGTTGTTTTTTGCTTGTTGATTTGTTTGTGTTCCTTATAGATTCTGGATATCAGACCTTTGTCAGATGCATAGTTTGCATATATTTTCTCCAATTCTGTAGGTTACTCTGTTGATAATTTCTTTTACTGTGCAGAAGCTCTTTAGTTTAATTAGGTCCCATTTGTAGGTTTTCGTTTTTGTTGCAGTTGCTTTTGGCATCTTTGTCATGAAATCTTTGCCAGGGCCTACATCCAGAATGGTATTTCCTAGGTTTTCTTCTAGGGTTTTTATAGTTCTAGGTTTTACATTTAAGTCTTTAATCCAGCTCTAGTTGATTTTTGTATATGGTATAGGAAGGGGTCCAGTTTCAGTCTTCTGCATATGGCTAGCCAGTTAACCTAGCACCTTTTATTGAATAGGGAGTACTCTCCCCATTGTTCATTTTTGTCAACTTTGTCAAAGACCAGATGGTGGTAGGTGTGTGACTTTCTCGTTTCTCTGACCTGTTCCATTGGTGTATATGTCTGTTTTTGCACCATTCACTGGAGCATATCTTATACTTTTCACCACTGTGCTAAAGATGATGATGATGACAAGTACCATAAGTTATGTGAAGAGCCTTTCATTTATTTATCTCAAGCTTCATGAGGGCAGGTATTGTGTCTGTCTTGTTCACTATTGTGTTCCAATGCTCAGCTTTGTCCTAGCTCTTAGTAACTATTGAATAAGAGAAACTTTGATAGTTACCATTATTATTTCCATTTTAGGAAACTGAGACTCAAGAGGTTTAAGTGACTTGTCTAAGGGCACAAAGCTGTTAAGCTGTTAAGTGGTGGCGGAACTCAAGCGTGTCTGCTTGACTTCCAGGCTGTGCATCTAACAAGGTACTGCCTTTGATTACTGCTAGGAAGGGCCTTTCGCCTCCTCCCTGGGTTTGGAAGATATAGCCTCCTTCAGGATTTAGCTGAAGTTTCATCACTTAAAGTTTGCCTTAACAACTTAGCCACATATACATAATCTTCCAGTGCTTAATTCTTATGCTACCTGTTTTTAACATCTGTATTAAAACTGCGTGTGTACTGTATTTTGACTCCTTGAATTAAGCTATTCCTTTTTCAGAATTTATTTTTTATTTTTCCAAACTAGGTTATAGGCTCTGTTAAGTCATGCACAATATTATTTATTTATCCTGCCTTGCAGGATATCCAGTACAATGTCTTGTGGATATTAGTTGCTCAAATAAATCCTAATTTGATTCTGTCATTTCTGCCTTGTTCCAGTGTTTTCAGTTCTTTTAGAGGCTGAGATCTATATGCTGTAAATCCTCTTCATTGCTGTCCTGTCTCTGGTTCTAAAAACGGTTTGATGTTGTACCGCAACTTCTCCCAATCTAGGCTTCTGTGGAACCATCTCCTTTTCAAATGTGCCACTTACACCATCTGCACTTCTGCATATCCCCTCCCTTTCCGAGACAAGTTGAACTGATCATGAAAGATAGAGAATTTTCAAAGTGATAAAGTGAAGTTCCAGCTCTTCCACATTCTTTTCTATAGTGCTCTTTCATTGATTTAAACCCTGGTGGGTATCTACGATAATCCAAGAAAGCCTTGATTTTACCACAAACATGTAAATTACAAAACTTTATCTTTTTTTTTTTTTTTTTTTTAAACAAAGAGACAAGGTCTTGTCTCACTATGTTGCCCAGGCTGGTCTCGAACTCTTGTGCATAAGGGATCCTCCTGCTTCAGCCTCCCAAAGTGCAGGGATTACAGGTGTGAGCCACCATGCCCAGCCCGCAGACCTTGATTGGGGATCTTTTTTTTTTTTGAGATGGAGTTTCACTCTGTCGCCCAGGCTGGAGTGCCAGGCTGGAGTGCAATGGTGTGATCTGGGCTCACTGCAACCGCCGCTTTGCGGGTTCAAGTGATTCTCCTGCTTCTGCCTCCCAAGTAGCTGGGACTTTAGGCTCGTGCCACCACGCTCGGCTAATTTTTGTATTTTTAGTAGAGACAGGGTTTCACCATGTTGGCCAGGCTGGTCTTGAACTGCTGACCTTGTGATCCACCCGCCTTGGCCTCCCAAAGTGCTGGGATTACAGAAGTGAGCCACCGCGCCTGGCCGGTTATGGATAGTTTTTACCTCTACTCTTATAGTCCAGCCTCAGTCTTAGAGGAAAGATAATTTCTTTCAGTCAGTGGCCACGTTATAGTTTGCTTTAAACTGCTTAGATTTGGATTCAGGGTGAAGAGCCTTCATAAATAGGAAGTGGTAGAAATTCAGAGGGCACGTGGCATGTTTTTGATGTGCTTATGCTGTGAAACTTACCTGGAAGTGTACAAGCAGTTACTAAACTATGGTTAAAGAGGAATCTTTTCATTTGTACATTCCTTATCCCTGTTACAGGTTTACAGGTTGCTGCACTTTGTTTTTCTGTCTTTACGGTAGCTGGAAATATATTGTATATCTGATTCTGTGTTTTCCTGTGTTTCTACATTTGACTTGGTTTGAGAGCCAAGTTTGTGAATTTTAATTAAATGCCTAGATTATGCATGTGAAAAATCTTTTGTCCTGTGTTGCTATGAGCAACAATTGTTAAAATTAACTTTTTTTTCTTTTTTAGGAAATGTGGACAAATATATGAATCTTAACAGATTTTCAAAAAATCATCATTTAGCATTGTGAGTGTTCTGCCTATAAAATAAATTGTTACTATGACCATAATTATCATGGTGAAGGGAGGAATGCAGTAGAAGTGAATAATCATCAGACACATTGACAAAACATTCCTAAAATACTATTCAAATGAGGAAAGACATTATGGGGCTGCAGCCGAGTAGCCAAGCGTTGAGTCCTTTTAGCCAGTTGTCCGACCGGGTTTACTATTGTGACCAAAAAGAAGCTGTGTGTAGTGGTTTGCATAGGAGGGCCATGATTTATCTGAAATGTCTCAACTTTTTTTTTTTTTTTAATCCTGTCTCTCATCCTCCCCTGACAACACTTTACCTCATTCTTAAAGACTCCTTTTGTCCTGATGGTGTTTGTTTCATTGCTTTCCTCTGTACTCCAGTCTAAATTTTACCGACTCCTAGTGATTGCTTAGATTTGCTATTTGATTCTGTTGTGTGATTTTTGATTATACTCCTTTGTGCTATTTAAACTAGCAGTGTTTACCTAAATTAGTGGTGGTAGTGAAGGACACAGGTTGGCTCATTTGAATGAAAATCAAGAGCATTGCCCTGGCCCTGCCGTTGAGACAGGTTTCCGTGAATTCCCTCTCCAGACGGGCAGTAGGAATTTGGCTGGACTACGGAAGCCACTTCCCTAGTTAAAGGCATGGAGTCTGGGAGTGACTTAGTTTAAGGATATATAGTGATAATGTAATTAATTCTCCCACTGAGAATATAGGATGGAGTGAAGAGATGCCCTTTGTCCTCTTCTGCGTTCTCACCTCTTCTTCGGCTCACTATTGAGAATGAACCCTGAAGCACTTGTCCTTTACACAGTTAGCAAGAAGAAAGCATGACTTGCTTCTTAAGATTTTGGAAGAACCTGCTGGGTGCCTCACTTCAAGAGGGGTATAAAGCCCCTCCTCATATTTGCTTCTCTGTGTAACCATGCACGTTGCCCATGTATGTTGGAAAACAGCGACTTTTTTAAAAAAAATGAAAGTTTAATTTTAAAGACTTAAATTGGCCTTTTTTGTTTTTGTTTTTGTTAAGATGTCAGTTTTGAAAACACAGGTATAACTTAGGTTATTAATTCCAAAAGATATTCTGAATTATGGGTGGGAACTTAAAATGAGCACATAGTATATTGGAGACGGATATTCATTTAACCTATTGATGAAAGGTTTTTATGTGTAAATCATGGAAGACCATGTCTCTTATGTACTACATTCCTTTTCTTTCCATGAGTTTCAGTTCTTCTGTCAGCCTTTAACCCCTGAATTCTTTACTCTGATATACATCCATAGTGGTAATTATATGATTGTTAAACAGTTCATTCACTTAAATTTATTTGTTGTTGGGTTTTTAAAATAGCCACAATGGAAATGGAAATCATTTAAACAACTGGTTTTGTCAAGATATCAGAAGGGATATCCTAGCTGTAGATATGAAAAATTAACCTTTACAAGTATAGAAAGGATGTTTTGCTACTTTATGATTAAGTTAATAATTTAGGAAAGCTGGTATCCTTTTTGGCCTTGTAGAGGAAAATGAGGAATCAGTTAGTTGGAAAACCAGTTATTTAAAAATTTTCAATGTGAACTGCCTGAAAGAGAATGTATATAAATTTTATTGAAAAACACCTTTATTTATGTTAATTAAATCATGGCATATAGAATCAAATACTGTGAATTGATAACAAAGAAAGATGTATTAGTGCTCAAATACAAAGATCTCCACTATGATTATGTTTGTGTTAAAACGCATGTACACAGATTGATGCCGACATTTATGAACTGGAACCATTTTGAACAAGGCATCTTTATTAGTGGCTGCTTCTGGGGAGTAAGACTGTAGACTAGGAGAACAACTTGGAGTTTATGGAGTTACTTTTTGGTTCACTTGAAATGATTTTGTGTGTACTATACTTTTTAGAACTTTAATTTAAATGAAAATTCCCTTTATAGAGAAGAAAATGTTCAAATATTCACATTTGTAACTACAGAGAAAATAGAAGCATTTGTTAAAATCATGATATTCCCTAAATTTCTGTTAATATTTAATATTATTTAATTTTACCTTTAATTTTGGGGAAATTCTCTTAAATTTTGGTATAAGTTGGATGTGAACAATAAAATACATTTATTTAATTAATGACGGGTCTTTGCTTTGTGGCCCAGGCTGGAGTGCAGTGGTGCGATCTTGGCTGACTGCAGCCTTGACCTCCTGAGCTCAGGCAGTTCTCCTGCATTGGCCTCCCAAAGTGCTAGGCTCACAGGCGTAAGCCACCATGCCCAGCCAGAACACATTTTAAAAAGTAACATTGTGGCCAGGAGGGGTGGCTCACACCTGTGATCCCAGCACTTTGGGAGGCCGGCAGATTGCTTGAGCCCAGGAGTTTGAGACCAGCCTGGGCAACATGTCGAGACCTTGTCTCTACAAAATTAGCCAGGCATGGTGGTATGCACCTGTAGTCCAGCTACTTGGGAGGCTGAGGTGGGAGGGTCACTTGACTGTGGGAAGTCAAGGCTGCAGTAAGCTATAGTGGTGATCCTGCCACTGCACTCCATCCTGGGCAACAGATAGAGACTGTCTAAAAAAAAAAAGTGACATTGTGGAGGAAAATAATTAAATTGTTGACCTGTAATTTTCTGTGATGATTGTTGTGCTAAGAGAGTTTGCGTATTCTTTATCTGAAATGCTTGGGACCAGAAGTGTTTCAGATTTTGGATTTTTTTTTTTTTAATTTTGGAATATTTGCATTATATACTTCCCAGTTGAGCATCCCTAAACCAAAAATCCAAAATTCATAATGCTCCAGTGAGCAATTTCCTTTGAGTGTTATGTCGGCTTTCAGAAGTTTCAGATTTTGGAGTATTTTGGATTTTGGATTTTCAAATTAGGGATACTCAACCTAATAGAGGTGGGTCAGAGGTATATAAATTTATAGTTTTGATAGATTGTTTCAAATTGCTCTTCATGGAGGTTGTACCAATGTATATTCCCAGTAACCCATGAATTTGTGCCTGTTCCCCACACTTTGTCAAGCATTATATTTCAAAATAGTTTATATTTTTTATATTTGAGAGAATGCAAATTATAACTACAATGAAATAGCATTTTTCACCTATTAAGAGTGAGGTTGAATGGTTTTTCACTTATTAAGAGGCATTTTTTTCTGTGAACTAGATTTCATATTCTTTACTCTTTATTTTTGTTGGAAAGTTGCTCTTACTGATTTATAAATGTTATTTATGTATTAGGCAAATAATAAAATCAGTGGGGCAAGAATGGATTATTTAATAAATGGTGCTGGTACAATAGGCCATCTATTAATATATTAAAAATAAAATTCAGATCCCTATGCCTTCCCACACACAAAAATTGTACATCGATTTATGCCTAAAATCAACAAAGAGAAACAGATTTTAAGCTATTAGAAAATTATAGGTGGATGGATATCTGTATTTCATGGTAGTGGACTACAGTAAAATTAAAATTCTGACGTGACAAAAGGCATAAATTGAAGACAAAAGGGGACATGTTTGCATATAATCAATAAAAAGTTAGTGTCCTGAATGACTAAAGATCTGTATTTTATTTTTATTTTTATTTTTTTTGTGACAGAGTCTCACTCTGTTACCCAGGCTGGAGTGCAGGTATGATCTCAGCTCACTGCAGCCTCCGCCTTCCAGACTCAAGCGATTCTTGTGCCTTAGCCTCCTGAGTAGCTGGGATTACAGGCATGCACCACCACCCCTGGCTAATTTTGTGTTTTTAATAGTGATGGGGTTTCACCATGTTGGCCAGGCTGGTCTTTAACTCCTGGCCTCAAGTGATTCACCCACCTCAGCCTCCCAAAGTGCTGGGATTACAGGTGTGAGCCACCGTGCCTGGCCGAGATCTGTATTTTAATAAGTAAATGAGAAAGAAGAAAATGGGGTAAAAGTAGCAACCAGTTCTCAGAAGAGAACAGAATGATCAATGAATATATGGAAAGATCTCAATTTCATTAGAGGTTAATAGAAATGCAGATGAAAACTGCAATGAAATACCATTTCATTTCCATGAAATTTACCAAAATTAATAAGCCTAACAACATCAGGTATGGAGAGGATGTAGGGAAATAGGAACTTTCATCATTGTCGATAGGAGTGTGAGTTGATATTACTACTAAGGAGAGCCATTGGCATAATGTATGTCAGGTTAAACATTTGCATCCTGTTCAGCTCAGGATTCCATTTGTATATCCTAGAGAAACTCTTGCATGTGTGTTCAAGTAAGTTCCATTGTAGCTTAATTTGTAAAAGCAAAAAATTTTGAACAATACAAATGTCTGTCAGTGGGAGATTGTATTAAACGATTTTTATGGTTTAATTATAGAGTGCTATACAGCTGTTAAAATAAACTAACTAGAATCTTGCGATAAATACCAACATAGACAAATCTCAGTGATGGTGTTTAGAGAAACACAGCAAGTTTCAGGGGTGTGTGTGTGTGTGTGTGTGTATTTCATGTAAAATTTAAAACCCCACAAAACTAAGGTATATAGCATTTATGGATACATACATAGGTGGTCAAGCTTGTAAAACAGGAATGCTCTACCCCAGCAGCAGGATAGTGATTGTCTCTGGGGAAGGAGGAGTGTAGGAAGGTCTATCCTGAAAGAGATCTACAGTTCTTTATTTTTTAAATCCGAAGGCAAATGTAGCATAATATCATTTCTTAAATCTTGGTGTTATAGACAAACATGTTTATTTGCCTTCATATTTTTTGACATATATTAAATATACATTTTGAATTTTCCACATGCCTTTTCACTATATATAGTTTGTGCTTTATACTATTAATATAATGGATTTTATTAATACATTTAAATTTAAAAGATTTCCTAATTTTGATATGAAGCTGGATTCTATTTGTTATTTTTTTTTTTAGGATTTTTACATTAATATTTGTGAGAGTAGTCTAGTTTTATTTTCCTCCTCTTTTGATGCCTTGTTTACCAGATTTTGGTTGTAATATTATGCTGACTTCCTAAAAAAATTTGGAACTTTCATTCTTCTCCATGTTTTGGAACAATTTAAGTATCACTGGAATTAAATATGTTCCTGCAGTTTGGTAGAATTCACATGTATAGATTATGAGATCTTGTACTTTTTCTGGGAGGGGGGTTGTTCTTGTTGATAGCCATATGGATACCCAAACAGTTACCTGTTAGTTATCTATTCGGTAGCAGATAACTGTTTCGGGATCTATATGGCTGATTTTCTCGTCTTCAGGGGTCAGTTTGGTATTTACATTTCCTGGAAAAAAATCTTCAGTGTTTTCAAATTTTATTAGACAAGATAATCCTTTAATGTTCTTTTCTTTTCTACTGTAACTGCAATCGTTTTCCTGTTCTCATTTATAACTTTGTGTATTTGTGCTATTTTCTTTTTTTTTTTTTTTTCCTTTCTCTAGTTTAGGTTACCTAACTTCTCAGTTATTTGGGTATTTTTTTCTTAAAGTAACCAGCTCTTGGACTTATTAATACAAATGACTCTTTTTCTAATTTGGTACTTTATGCTTTTGTCTTTATTTTTTCCTTCTGCTTTGTTTTTCTTTTTTTTTTTTTTTTTGGTTTTTGTTTTTTGTTTTTCTGAGATTGCAGGCATGAGCCACCATGCCCAGCCTGCAGATCTTTTTTTTTGTGACGGAGTCTTCCTCTGTTGCCCAGGCTGGAGTGCAGTGGCATGATCTTAGCTCACTGCAACCTCCGCCTCCCGGATTCAAGCAATTCTCCCACCTCAGCCTCCCGAGTAGCTGAGATTACATGTACCCACCACCATGCCCGGCTAATTTTTTGTATTCTTAGTAGAGATGGGGTTTCACCATGTTGGCCAGGCTGGTCTTGAACTCTTGACCTCGTGATCTGCCTGCTATGTTGTGATTTTGTTATCTTGTACTTATCAGTTTTGAATTATTTATTCAGAGCTTATAATCTATGGTAGCTCAGACTTCTCCACAAAAGCATGGAAATGATTAGACACACTACATTTTTCTGATGGAATGTGTAGCCAAAGAAATTGTCCCAAAAGCAGGAAGCATTCCCAGTTCTCACCATTGCCAGGGTGTTTGGAGGGGACCCAAGGCTATGAAGGCTGCTTGTAATGTGTGAGACTGATGCAGGGATAACGGCTGGAGTTATAGGCTTTCCTTCAGGACTTCTTCATGTCCACGGTGCCTCAGGGATGGAAGCTGTTGTATCAAATAAGGCCTGTTTCCTGGAGTGAAGATGCAGGTGCATCCTCAGTTTTTACGGGTTCAATTTGCAGGTGACTCAGTTCAAGGGTACTATGAAATCTGCTTTCAGGTGCTGTGTTCAAATTACCTGACACATATCTCTAGCTATATATAGGTGCTCCCTGACATCTGTTCTGTTTTGGTATTGTAGCTATCATTGCTTATAGCTTATAGTTATTGTAATACTTTAAGTAAATTATTTATCGTTTACAAAAATGAATGTTAAAAAATTTTCAAAAATGCTATTTCTAGCAAAAAACACGAGGACTCCTTTGCTACAATTAAATGCTTGTTTGATTTAAGCCAGTTGTCTCTGTGTTCCGTTGTGAAAGAAAATGAAAAAGATTTAGTTTGGTATTGCATTGTGTAATACTGGGTCTAAAGTTTTATAATATTGTCTAGTCTTCTTGCTCCTGCCAGCCCCCATATAACATTAAGCCCTTTGAAAACTTTTCATAGTCAACTTAGTATGCTTTTTTAGGAACTGTTTTAATATCAAAGTAGAAAACTCCATACAGTCTTTGAGTTTACTTGAGTCTGTAGGTGTTTTATTTATCTTCAGTGTTCCAGAAGAATTCATGCGCATTCCCATGTTCCTCTCTCCATGTTAGAAGGGAGAAGACATCCGTCATTCCCAGCTGCACGGCACTGAAGGCCTCTAGGACTGTTTAATGAACACACACAGTTGGTGAAATGAGAAGGATTGGCCTTGTTCATGTCCACGGCTAGACTAGGGTGAGGCAAGGCATCTCGCTAAGGAAAGGCCCGGGTGCAGAATTTAAGGAGGCTCTTACTCTGCCATGCATGTAGATGCAAGGTCAGCATGGCATAACCCTTAGAACAAGTGCCGCTTAATGTTGTGCCTTAGGACCCTGGCTTGCCTCACCCTGGTCCTGGCCTGGTTCAGTTCCTCCATGTGTCCACTCTTTCCTCCTTCTGCAGACTCTCTCTTAGCCTGTTTATTCTCAAAGTAACTAGGAAACCACTGCAGTGTTCATTCGGGTATTGAGATAAATTTTGTTCACTGCTGACAGAACTGGGTGAGAACAAGTTATTATTATGGATTGTTTGAGAGGTAATGTCAGTGCTTCTCTCCCTGGATTGCGTATTTAAAGACAGTCTTGCTACTAAGAGCTTGTTCCTAAAGCCAGTCCTCTGGGATCCTGTTATGGCAGAGAAGGTTATCAGATGCAATGACATCCTGGTTCTCAACTCAGCAGGCATCATGGGGCTTCTCAAATATCTAATACTTGCCCCTAAATATGACTTGGGTGATAGATATGTGTTCTTTCTATCCACTGTTGTCATTTTTGTGGCAAATAACACTAGGGGGTTCTTAGGAATAGGAGAGGACTCTTGTAGATCAAGTGGCAGCAGAGTTTCCTTAGCATTTTCCAAAACCTACATATTTTACTTTCAGGTCAAAGGATAGATTAGTTTTTACATCAAACCTAGTAGAGTGAATATGAAGAAGAAGAACTGTGATTTGGAGAGTCTTCTGTGGACTATGTATGCACACACACTGGTTTATTTTATTTTATTTATTTTTTTGAGACAGGGTCTTGCTCTGTCACCTAGACTGGAATCATAGCTCACTGCACCCTCCACCTCCTGGCTCAAGTGATCTTTCTGCCTCAGCTGCCTGAGTAACTGGGACTACAGGTGCAAGCCACCATGCCCAGCTATTTTTTTTTTTTTAAAGAGATGGAGTCTCACTGTGTTGCCCAGACTGGTCTCAAACTCCTGGGCTCAAGCAATCCTCCTGCCTCAGCCTCCCAAAGTGCTGGGTTTATAAGCATAAGCCACCATGCCTAGCTAGGAAAGAGACCTTTTGATGAAGAAAGGGTCAAAGTCATGAGAATTACAAATGTCACTGGAAAGCAGAATTGGTTTGCAAAGGAAAGGTGAAGAGTTTGACCTTAAGCATGTTAAATAATAAGGTAATATATTTCTGATGATTCAAATGTTAAACGTATAAAATGATTCCTTAAAGCACGAAGAAAAATAGATGAATAATCTTCTAACAGAGAAGGCCTTTCTAGGCATTTTATAAAACCCAGAAGCATAAAATACTGGGAAATTTAATTAATAAAAATTCATGTTCATGCCACAACACAGATGGACCTCAAGGACATTATACTAAGTGAAATAAGCCAGACAGAGAAAGAAAAATATTGCATGATCTCACTTATATGTGGAATCTTTAAAAACAAAAAGTCAAATATATATATGGAAATTGAAACAGTGGTTATCAGGGATGAGCTGGGGGCTAGCAAATGGGGAGATGTAGATTCAAGGATACAAAGTAGAAGATACGGAGGATGAGCATGTCTAGAGCCCTAACTACAACATGAGGACTACAGTGAATTATAGTGCATTATATTTGGGATTTTTGCTAAATGAGTAGATTGTAGCTGCTCTCGCCCCCACCAAAAAGGGGGGATAACTATGTGAGGTGATAGATGTGTTCATATGCTTCACCATAGTGACCATTTTACTATCTATACATTATATACCTTAAATGTATACAGTTTTTAATTCAAAACATGAAACTATAAACACCCATAAAATCTAAATTGAAAACATATATATATATATAACATATTACAAAGGGCCAACTGTCCTAATTATTTAAGAGCTTTTTACAGATCATAAGAGGCATCCAATTTAAATATAAGAGACATTTTCCAAGGAAACTATGAGAACAATCCAATCTAATAAAGAAATGTACATTATACTAAGTGAAATTAGTATAAGGTCTTGGGTCTAGGAGTTCAAGACCAACCTGGGCAACATAATTAGGCCCCCATCTCTGGGAAAAAAAATAAAAAAGGCCAGGTGCTGTGGCTCACACCTGTAATCCCAGCACTTTGGGAGGCTGAGGCAGGCGGATCACGAGGTTAGGAGTTCGAGACCAGCCTGGCCAATATGGTGAAACCCCCGTCTCTACTAAAAATACAAAAATTAGCCGAGTGTGGTGGCACTTGCCTGTAGTGCCAGCTACTCAGGAGGCTGAGGCAGAAGAATTGCTTGAACTCGGGAGGCAGAGGTTGCAGTGAACCAAGACCATACCACTGCACTCTAGCCTTGGTGACAGAGCGAGACTGTCTCAAAGAAAGAAGAAGAAGAAGAAAATTCACTAGGCATGGTGGTGCATGCCTATAGTCCCAGCTGCTTGGGAGTCTGAGGTGGGGAGGATTGCTTGAGCCTAGCGAGTGGAGGTGGTAGTGAGTTGTGATTGTGCCTGCATACCAGCCTGGGCAACAGAGCAAGATCCTGTCTTAAAAAAAATCAAAATGTCTCTTTTTGTGGCTCTTCTATAAGACTTCCTCCTTGTTCTTCACCTTAATCATTTACTTTCTACTTGTTTTTTGATTGTGACTTCCAACCCCTTAAAAATGGGTGTTTTTCAGAATTCTGGGTAGGTAGGGGCCATTTGTCTTGCTACTGTTATATAATCAGGGCCAGCACAATGCTTGACACATGTGAGAAGCTGTATTTATTGAATGAATGGATGAATGTACCTCTGTTCTTGTCTTCCAACTGTTTTCAGGATTTCCCACATTGGTATTCAGATGTTGCCTCCAAAATAACGTGTCCCAGAACAATCTTATGCAATAGAGGTAGTGTATCTGAACAAAGTATTTATAGCATTATTATGAAGAACGTAGTGAAATGTAGCCTTTTAGTTAGGCATACTAGTAAGTGATTTATTATATAAGTACGGTATTGCCTGGTGGACATATAAAGGGAAAGGACTTAAAAGTTTTAATTGATTATTTGGCTCAACATAAGCAGAGTGTGACCTGATTTTTGAAAATGCTAAGGTGATTTCATATGATCAGAAGAATAAGTTTTTTTTACTTGACACTATACCTGAAATACTGTGTTTGGTTTAGGGATAGCAGTTACTTGGAGTTCGTTTACAACTAACGGCTTAAAGAGTGGTGAAGGGACTGGAAATTATGTCACAGGAGGAATGGTTGGTGGAAAGGTGAATACTTAGCCTGAAGAAGATAATTTTTTGGGGGGAAGGGTATCTCTTATGACTGGATGATGATGTAAATTATTGTTCAAACCAGGGCTCTTTGAGACTGAAGGTCAGCACTGTCTGTACTTATCCTGGGATGATGGGCATGGACTAGGACCATCTCAGCAAATGGAAACATGGTTACCTACTTATCTTCAAATATTTCAAGGTCTGTCTTGTGAAAGAAAGATCAGACCTCATTTATGGGAGATTTAGGACCAACGGACACAACTACAAGAAGACCTGCATCTTTTTCCTTAGAACAAGCCATAATCCAGTTCTTCAGTTGTTGAAGAATGGAAGGGCTGCCTTACAAAGTGGTATGTTTCTCATCACTGTTGATGCCAAGAATCCGTATAGTTGTTCTAAGTCTTGATAATGTACAGGTTAGGTGAATCGATTTGTACCAATCCGTCAAATGTTTGGGTATTTTATTCTTTTCAGGTACTATGCAGATGTCCATGTACTTATTACATTTAGTTTAATCATTTGAATACTTCTGGCCTTTTACTAGGGAAAGTTAGAATCCATGTCTTTGATGGCTTTTGTGATAGCTCGACGTCTGCAGTCATTTGATCGCTTACACCAGCTGCACGACTCGTCCATTTTATCTTACAGCACAGCTCCCTCTTTTCTGTTCAGCAGAGTGCAGGGCTGTTGTGTTTTCTGTCTCTGGCCTTTTTCTTCACTTTCAGCATCTCCCCTTCTTTTGCCTAGAAATGTAAGTGTATGCTCTTACTTGGTGTAACACTCTTCTTTATTCCTATCTTTTTTTTTTTTTTTTTTTTTTGAGATGGAGTCTTACTCTGCCACCCAGGCTGGAGTGCAGTGGCGCGATCTCAGCTCACTGCAAGTTCCACCTCCCAGGTTCACGCCATTCTCCCGCCTCAGCCTCCTGAGTAGCTGGGACTATAGGCGCCCACCACCACATCCGGCTAATTTTTTGTATTTTTAGTAGAGACAGGGTTTCACCATGTTAGCCAGGATGGTCTTGATCTCCTGACCTCATGATCCGCCCGCCTTGGCCTCCCAAAGTGCTGGGATTACAGGCGTGAGCCACCGCGCCCGGCCATTCCTAAGTATCTTTAAATTAAAAAAAAAAAAAAAATTATGTGTGGCTGGGTTTTTATGCGAAACAAAAGGTGTTTATTTTGATCTTCATGGCAGAGTAGTTAAAGGGATGCAAACTTTGGATCTGTTCAGTTTGTACTGTGAGTGCTGTGGTCTTTCCTTGGCTTCCACAGGGCACTGATTATGTACTTGATTCTTTGGTAGCTTATTTAGTCCTTAACAGCAACTCTAAGAGGTAGACGTGACTATTTCCATTTTTTAAAGAGGGTTAGAAAGGTTGAATAATCTGTCTGAGGTGACCTAGCCAGGAGGTATGTAAGCTGGATGTGAGCCCAGTTTTTTCATTTGTCCACGTATTTATTCATTCAGCCACTGTCTGAGTGCTTGCATTGTGCCAGGCATCATGCCAGGTCCTGTCTGCTTCTCTGGATTCGTACATAACGAGTCACCTTCTTCTTTCCCTGCAAATACACACTCTAGTCACATTGGGCATTTTCCTTTACCTTCTGAAAAAAGACTCAAAATGTACTATTTAAATGTTAAATCTCATCCGAAAAGTACTTTCACAGCAACATTTAGACTAGCGTTTGATCAAATATCCGGGTACTGTGTCCTAGCCAGTTTGACACATAAAGTGAACTGTCACTGCAATCAAGACAGTATGGTATTTGTGAAAGTTAGATATAGATCAGTGAGACATAATAAAAAATCCGGAGATAGACCCACACAATTATGGACATGTGATTTTCGAGAAAGCTCAAATGCTGTTTAATGAAGAAAAGTTACTCTTTTTAACAAATGGTATTGGACATCTATATGCAGAAAACAAACCCCCATGTAAACTTCACATCTTATTTGGAAATTAACTCAAAGCTGATCCTATATATCAATGTAAAATATAAAATTATAATTTTATAAATTTTATAATTTTATAAATTTTAGAAAATACATCAGAAAAAATCTTCATGACTTTCTGTTGGGCAAAGAGTTCTTAGACATGACACTAAAGCATGATTCATGAAAGGACAAATGGTAATTGAGACTTCATCAAAATTAAAGACTTTTGTGAATGATGCTGCTAAGAAAACGAGGTTGAGCATATTTTTGTATGTTTATAGGCCATTTGTTTCCCTTTTCTTTGAAATTCCTGAATGGGGTTTTTGTTTTTTCTTGTTTGTTCATCTTCTTATTGGTTTGTTAATGTTTTATTGATTCTTACAAGTTCCTTAAGTATTTAGGAAGCAAATCTTTGTGAGTTCTGTGTGCTGCAAATATCTTCTACTTTATTGCTTGTTTTTAAACTGTCTTTGTGGAGATTTGGATGAATGGCAGTTCCAAAGTTAATATAGTCAGATTTGTCCATCTTCTTTCTCATTTGTGCTTGTGCATTTTGTTTCTTGTGTATCCTGAGGTCATGATGTCTTATACTACATTATCTTTGCAAAGCTTTGGAGATTTGCCTTTTATATTTGGGGTCTTCAAATCACTAGGATTTGATTTGTGAGTATGGGTTATAGGATGAGACCAATTTCATTTTTTTTCCTCCCGTATGTCTAACTTGTCGTCACAGCTCTATGTGTTAAGAAGTCCAGCCTTTCCCACTGAGCAGCCATGATGCCTCTTCCACACCAGTTTCTTCTAGAAATCAAGTCCCCAAGTTTGTGTGGGTCTGTTTTTGTGTTGCAGTTCAGTTCCTTTAGTTCCTTTATTCATTCCTTTTGCCAATATCACGTTGTCTTCAGTATTATAGTTTTATAATATTGATAACAAATCTTGATATTTGGTAGGGAAAGTCTCCCAGATTATTTATGTGAAGACAGTGATATCATTTACAAATAATGACATTCTTGTTCGTCCTTGCTTATCCTTAATCCTTTTATTTCGTTTTCCTGCCATTTAGTACTAGCTCAGACTCACAGTACAGTGTTGAATTGAAGTAGTAATAATGAGCATCTTTGTCTGGTTCTAAATCCTACAGGGAGTACTTTCAATGTAAATAGATATTTTGTAGACACCCTTTATCAGGTTAAGGAAGTTCCCTTCTGTTCCTAGCTTGCTAAGAGGTTTTTGTCTTTAATACGTGGGTGTTGAATTTTATAAAAATATTTTCTGCTTCTTTTTAGGTAATCAAATGATTTTTTTTTCTGTGAATAGCACAAGTTATTTTAAATACATTAATTTATATTCTCACGTCAAGCCAACTTTACATTCCTGGAATTTTTTTTTTTTTTTTTTTTTGAGACGGAGTCTTGCTCTGTCACCCAGGCTGGAGTGCAGTGGCCAGATCTCAGCTCACTGCAAGCTCCGCCTCCCGGGTTTACGCCATTCTCCTGCCTCAGCCTCCCGAGTAGCTGGGACTACAGGCGCCCGCCACCTCGCCCGGCTAGTTTTTTGTATTTTTTAGTAGAGACCGGGTTTCACCGTGTTAGCCAGATGGTCTCGATCTCCTGACCTCGTGATCCACCCATCTCGGCCTCCCAAAGTGCTGGGATTACAGGCTTGAGCCACCGCGCCCAGCCTACATTCCTGGAATTAACCAAAATTGGTCACGAGTGATTGTTATTATTATTGCACTTGCTAGGATTTGACTTATCAATGCTTTATTATTAGCCCCTGTTCCCAAATTTAAAATGCATCCCTATTTCAGGGATATTAAGTTTTCTTTTCTTTCTTTTTCCCTTCCCTTCACTTACCCCTTCCCTTCTTTTCCCTTCCCTTTTTTCCTTTTCTTTCTCCTTCCCTCTTCCCTTTCCTCTTTTTCCTTCCCTTTTTTTCTTTTCTTCCTTTTTTTTTTGTAACCGGGTCTCGCTCTGTTGCCCACACTGGAGCTAGAGCACAGTGGTGTAATCCTAGCTTACTACAGCCTTGAACTCCTGGGCTCAAGCCATTGTCCAGTCTCCGCCTCCCAAGTGGCTGGGACTAAGGAGCACACCCCCTGGCCTGCCTGTTTTCTTTCTTCAAATGGCTAACGATAATTGTAGGATGCCATAGATTAAGATGTATTCTGGTTTTAGAGATTTAAACATGTATGCCATAATGCCAGTTAAGTGTTCTGATTTTTTTTTGTGTTATATCTATGTTCTCAGGTGAGCTTGGTTTACAATTTTACTTTCTCATGTTTTTCTTTTTCTTTTCTTTTTTTTTTGAGACGGAGACTTGCCCTGTTGCCCAGGCTGGAGTGCAATGGCACGATAGCTCACTGCAACCTCTGTCTTCCAGGTTCAAATGATTCTTCTGCCTCAGCCTCCCGAGTAACTAGGATTACAGGCGCCCACTACCATGCCCAGCTGATTTTTGTGTTTTTAGTAGAGACGGGGTTTCACCGTGTTGGCTAGGCTGGTCTTGAACTCCTGACCTCGTGATCTGCCCACCTTGGCCTCCCAAAGTGCTAGGATTACAGGCGTGAGTCCCCATGCCCGACCTTCTCATGTTTTTCTTGTCAAGTTTTGGCATTAAGATTATGTACCATGATGAAATGAATTGAGAAACGTGCCCACATTTTCTAGACTCTGGAATTGTTGGTGTAATATTTATTTCTTGACTGGTTGAACAAGCCCATAAAAGGATATGGGTGTGGCATTTAACTAGTGATAGTTTCTTTATTGCTTACAAAACTGTTCAGGTTTTTCTATTTCTTCTGGATTCTGTTTTTTTTCAGTTTCATTTTTTAAAGGATTTTGTTCATTTCATGCATATGTCCAAATTTGTTAGCATAAAGTAACTCATAATAAAGTAATATATGATTAATCTGTATAACATCTACTGTCTCTCTCTTGCTTTTTTTTGGCAATTCTTTTTGTTTGCTTTTGTTAGATGTTTTATTATTATTTCAAAGAACTAAGTTTTGACACTGACATTGTTCATCTTTTTTATAGTTTGCTTTCTGTTTCATTATTTTCTGTGCCTGTTATTAATATTTCTGTACTTCTACTTTGGGTTGATTTTACTGGTTTTTTTTTTTTGAACCTCTTAAAAGGGATGTTTAGCATCATAGATGTTGGTCTTTTCTCTTTAAAAGTTATGCTTATTAGATAATAAACCTAAGTACATTGTGCTTTACTTGAATCTCATATGTTTTTATATGTGGCGTTTTATTATTTAGTTTTACAAAGTTTGTAATTGTTCATTTTCTTTTACCCCTAACTATTTAGAAGTACCATTCTGGCTTTACAGACAACTGTTCTATATATATGCATCAGATCACACTTGTTAATTTTATTACTCAGGTGTTTTGTCTTGTTGCCTCTTATCTGTTTCGTCTCTCTCACCGTGAATTCTAGTTTGTGAATTTTTTCATATAATTCTCATGATTTTTGTTTTATATGATAATTTGTTATTAGGTACTTGCAAACTCAGAACTATTACATCTTCTTGCTGAATTGTCGCTTTTATTGTTATGTAGTAACCTTTATTTCTAAAATGCTTTTGCCTTAGAATCTATTGTTTCTATTATTAATGTAAGTACACTTTTAGTAATTTCCTTATTTCATTGTTTAGATGTGTCTTTTGAACATGATATATTTACATTTAAAAAAATCTAGTCTAATATGATCTTTATTTATTTATTTTTTTAATTCAAGCAGAGTCTCACTCTATTGCCCAGGCTGGAGTGCAGTGGCGCAATCTTGGCTCACTGCAGCCTCCACCTCCTGGGTTCAAGCGATTCTCCTGCCTCAGCCTCCCAAGTAGCTGGGACTATAGGTGTATGCCACCACGCTCGGCTAATTGTTTTGTATTTTTAGTAGAGATGGGGTTTCACCATGTTGGCCAGGCTCGAACTCCTGACCTCAAGTGATCCACCCGCCTCGACCTCCCAAAGTGCTGGGATTACAGGAGTGAGCCACCCCATTCGGCTGATCTTTATCTTTTAACTGGATGACTTAGTTTACGTTTATTATAATTATTACTATGTTCATGTATATTTCTACTAGGTTATTTTATACTTTTTGTTTCCCCTGCCTTTTCTTCCTATTTAGTTGATTGATTAATTTTTCTCTCTACGAGCTTAGAAGTTTGCTTTTTTTTTTTTTTTTTTTCGGTGGTTACCCTAGAAATGATGAGGTTCATATTTACCTTTTTCTGATTCTATTAATAATTGGTATCTTTATCCTCCTTTAGGACAAGTCTAGAACCTTGTAGTATTTAAAGTACCCTTTCCCAACTTACATGCTACTTTTGTTCAGTATTTTAATTATATATGTATATAGATACACATGTAGAAAGAGTGCATGAGAGAGGACAAAAGAGCATTAATGTTTTATATAGTATGTGTTTGTTTAAGTCACTTCCGTACCACTTTCTTGTTCTTCATACCTTCTTGCAACTCAAACCCACCAGCTGGGATCGCTTTCTTTCCCTAATGCATACATTTTCAAGTGTCTTTTGTCAAAGATCTGCTGGTTGCACATTCAATTTTTCTTGGAAAATGTCTTCATTTCATTATCATTTTTGACAGATTTTTTGCTAAATATTGAGTTATATAGGCTGACAGTTATTTTCTCACAGTACACTGTTGATATAATTCCACTGCCTTCAGGCTTTTATTTTTGGTTTTGTAAAATCAGCTAACAGTATGTTATTCCTTTAAATGAGTTTTCTATTCTATTTGCTTTTCTTCCCTTCCCCTTTTATTTTTTGAGACCAGGTCTCACTCTGTTTAAAACATTTTCTTGTTATCTGTGGTGTTCCTCAGTTTCTATAGGTACAGATTGCTTTTTATTGATCCTTCTTGAGATCCACTAGGCCTCTTGAATCTGTAGATAGGTGTCCTTTTTATGAATTCTGGAAAGGCTTTAACAGTATCTCTTTACATATTGCCTCTCTCCCATTCTCTCTCTCTTCTTTTTGGAGCTCTATTTAGAAAAATGTTACTTACTCTATGGTCTCTACCTCTTTCATATTTTTCATTTCTTTGGTTTTTGGGGCTTCCTTTTGGATAGTTACTTCAGTTGCGACTTTCAGTTCACAAATTCTGTCTTTGATTGTGTCTAATCTGCTGTGAAACTTCTTATTTGAAGTTTTAATTTTATGTTACTTCTGGGAGATCTCATTGGTTCATTTTCATTTTCAAATCTGGTCATTCTTTGTTCATTTTTAAGACTCTTGTGGAAACATAGTACATGCTCATTTTATAGTCTCTGCTTGGTAATTCTTACACAGTCATGCTTTGCTCAATGATGGGGATACATTCTGAGAAATGTGTTATTAGGCAGTTTCATCATTGGGTGAACATCATAGAGTGAGCTTATCCAACCGCGTGTTGCCCAGGACAGCTTTGAATGCAGCCCAACACGAATTCGTAAACTATCTTAAAACATTATGAAATTTTTTTGCAAAAATTTTTAAAGCTCATCAGCTGTTGTTAGTGTATTTTATGTGTGGTCCAATATAGTAGTTCTTCTTCCAGTGTGGCCCAGGGAAACCAAAAGATTGGACACCACTGTCATAGAGTGTACTTAAACAAACCTAGATGTTATAGCCTATTAGGGCTATACCTAAAACCTAGGCCATATGGTAGAGCTTATTCCTCCTAGGTTACAAATCTGTGCAGCATGTGATTGTACTGAATACTGTAGGCAGTTGTAACACAATGGTAAGTATTGTGTATCCGCATATCTAAACGTAGAAAAAGTACTGTATAGGGCCCTTCACATGAATGGAGCTTGCAGGACTCCCGGGAAGTTGCCCTGGGTGAGTCAGTGAGTGAGTGGTGAGTCAATGTGAAGGCCTTTAACATTACTGTACACTACGTACACTTTATAAACACTGCACACTTAGGCTACGTTACATTTATTAACAATCTTTTCTTCAATAAATAATGTTAACTTACTGTAACATTTTGACTTTAAAACTTTAAATTTTTGGAACTTTTTGACTTTTTTTTAATAACAGCCTAAAACACAAACACATTGTTCACCTGTTCAAAAATATTTTTTCTTTGTGTCCTTGTTCTATAAGCTTTTTTTGTTTTAAAATATTTACTTTTTTTTCTTTTTAAACTTTTTTGTTAACAGCTAAAACAAACACACACATTAGCCTAGGCCCGCATAGGGTCAGGACCATCAAGGTATCTCTAGGTGACAGGCATTTCTCAGCTTCTATATATATATATATATAATATGTATGTTTTTTGGTTTTTTTTTGAGACAGGGTCTCACTGTTGCCCAGGCTGGAGTGCAGTGGCATGATCTTGGCTCACTGTGACCTCGACCTCTCCAGTTCAAACAATCCTACCACTTCAGGCTCCTAAACAGCTGAAACTATGGATGTGTACCACCATACCTGGTTAATTTTTGTATTTTTTGTAGGGACAAGATTTTGCCATGTTGCCCAGGCTTGTTTTGAACTCCTGGACTCAAGCAATCTGCCTGCCTTGGCCTCCCAAAATGCTGAGTTTACAGGTGTGAGCCACTGTTCCCGGCCTATAGTCATTACGCGGTACATGACTGCTTGACTTTTCGTTGTTGCTGTCTGATAATGCAGACTTGTTTCTTTTGATTCTTGTTCTTGCTACCTTTGTTTCCTGGTATGTTTAGCGATTTTTGACTGTGAGCTAAGTTACTTATTTTTTAATAGAACTTTGTAAGTATTAATCGTTTGAGGCCTGGCGAAAGATAGAGTTTTTCAGAAAGGATTTATATTTACTTTTTCTAGGTGCTGAGGGGCTGTGCCAGTCTGGAATCACCTAAACTCCTATCGTTGCTTCGTTTTAGCCACCACACAGGGTAAAATTGGGCTGTAAAACCTATCTGGAAGTTGAATTGATTTTATGAATTCTTGGGGGAAGTAGGCTCCACCCTCCCCCTATAACCTTTGTGCCAGAGTTTCAGACAGGCTCTTTTTTTGCAGTTTTCTGGGGTTCTGGGATGGACATCAGTATTAATTTACCATTATAAGAGCATCTAGTCTCTTTGGCATCCGAACTTAATGGTAGGGTTTTGTTTAGTTTCCTCACTTTGGTCAAACTCTGAGTGCGGTTGTAGATCCTAATTAGGAAAACTCATGCTTAGCTCAGGGGTTTGGACATTGTGGTCTGCAAACCAAGTCTGGCCTGGTGTTTTCTTTTTGTAAATAAAGTTTTAATGGAACACAACAACATCCATTCTTTTATGTGTTATCTACGGCTGCTTTTGTACTTCAGTGGCAGAGTTGAGTGCTTTCAGCAGAAGACTGTATGGTCCTTTATATAAAAGTTTGCTGACTCCTGTGCTAACTCACTAACCTGATAGACACCCTATCTAATTAGGGGAAAGTCTCCTTTAGGACCCCATTTCCTTTTCTGGTTACTGCTTTCCTTCAGTTCCTGGCCTAAACATTCTTTATTTTCTTGCTAGCTCATGGACAAAGGCAAGTTTTTTGTTTTTTTTTTTTTTTTTAAGTAACACATTTAGTTGTCTTAAGCAGGATTGTTGGTCTGGCATCTAGTCCTTCATGTGGCTGGAAATAGTCTCTACATATGTATTTTCATAACACGGCCCCAGTGATTTACTGTCAGACTTGGGATGCACTACAGGTAACAGCTGGATAGATGAGTTTGCAGAGAATGATATCACATGTACTTTGTGCCTTGAATTCTGGTCAAACTTGCAGAAGATGTGGGAACTGGGAGAGTGGCAGTTGACTGTAGTGGAGGTTCGTATCAGTAACATACTACTGATTCTGTCTCTTAGCAGCCAAGAAATTTAGGAGGGACCAGCTGCTTTGTAACCCCAGACTGCAGCATCACAGTGGTAACTCTTCTGCTTCCTTTAATCAAGGTTCAGTTGGGAGTCAGGAGGTAGAAGCTGGAAATCCAGCCATTGTTCCCATTTGGATGGGGTAAGCAGAATGAGGACACTTCCTTGGTGATCTCATCTAGTCGTAGGTTTAAATTCTACCTCTGTATGCTCAGAAATCTCCAGTTTACATTGCTGGCCTAAACTTCAGACTCTATAATGGCCTAGTTGACAGGTCTACTTTGATGTCTAGTAGACCCCTCGTCCAAAACATGTCCAAAAACGAACTCCCCATCTGTCCACTGCATTTGGCTCGCTCTTTTCCATCTCAGTAAATGTCAACAACATTTCACCGGTAGATCAGGCCAAAAACCTTAAAGTCACCACTCTGTACTTCTTTTTTTCCTCTTGCCATTTGCCAAGGTCCGTGAGCAACCACAAAGAACAGAGCCCACTGTTAACAGATGATGGATATGATAGTGTGAGTGAGAAATAAACTTTGTTGTTTGAGATCTTAAACTTGTTTGTGGTCCTAGAATAACCAGGCCTGTCCTAACTGATACAGTTTATTATGCTGTAAGCACACACACATATGCATTCACCCCTGCCCCTCTACCCCCCGCATCTGCAACCACAAAATGTTACTTCTGAGAGCAGGGAATTGTTTTCTGCTTTTGTTTTTGTTTTAAATTGAGATAGAGTCTCATTCTGTCACCCAGGCTGGAGTGCAGTGGTGTGATCTCGGCTCACTGCAACCTCCATCTCCCGGGTTCAAGCGATTCTCCTGCTTCAGCCTCCTGAATGGGTGGGATTACAGGTGCACACCACGACGCCCCGCCAATTTTTGTATTTTTATTAGAGACAGGGTTTCACCATGTTGGTCAAACTGGTCTCAGACTTCTGACCTCAGGTGATCCGCCTGCCTCCGCCTTACAAAGTCCTGGGATTATAGGCGTGAGCCACTGCGCCCAGCCTGGGAATTTGTTTACTGCTGCATCCCTGGTATGTGTAGTTGCTCAATAAATGCTTGTAAATGAATCAATGAACGTGTACTGTGTTGTAGGGATTGAGAACTGTTCAGGAATGTGCAGTGGGGAGGAAGATAGATGTTTAACAAATATTACTCTAAAACAGTGAGTACATTATGAACTATGACCTTGGTCCAACGTATATCTGAATCGTGTGGGCTGCTGATTAAAAGTGGAGATTCCTGTGGTGCCCTGCCCAAGACCTACTAAGTCAGGATTTCTAGATGTGGGGCCTGGAAATCTTCCTTTTCAAGCAGTTATTGGCAAAGATTCTTTCATACACAAGATTTGAGACCCCTGCTTCAAGGGGAGAGTGGTCTGGTGCTGCCAATAGATAAAGACAAAGCAGATTTGCCCTTGTGTTGTTAATGGGAAGATACTGACTCATGCGCGAGTATAAACTATTAGAACTTTTCAATACTTTAAAGAATATGTTGGGTTTAACAAGTATTTTTTTTACTATATATAAAGGAGCATTATTTTTAATAAGCAGAATTACAGTTTTACTGCTAGATAAAATTATTAATAAGACCTTACAAGAACAACATGGAAAAGGAAAAATACATTACTTTCTTGACTTGTGCCCACTCTTTACTAATTTTATAGTTTTTATAATAAAGGCCACAGCCTTTACTGAATTTTCACTCTAGGCCAGACACTGAATTTAAGAGCATAGGCTCTAGAGTCAGACTGCCTGATTTCAAATTTTTACCTCTCTGCTTAATAGCTATGTAACCTCTCTGTGCCTCAGTTTCCTGAAATGAGGGTACTAATCATGCCCACTGCATAGTATTGTTTTGGGAGTAAAATTGGATAATTGTGCTCTGAAGAAGAGTAGCACAGGGTGAGACAGATCCGTGGGAAACCACAGGGGAGTGCTGAATAGGCAGAGGAATGAGCTGAAGGATTTCAAGGCTGTTAAGGAGCATCTGATTTCTATTCTCCATGTATCAGTCAGCTCAGGCTGCCATAACAAAATACCATTGACTGAATGGCTTAAATAACAGAAGCTGATGTTTTCCCAGTTCTGAAGTCCAAGGTCAAGGGTCAGCAGATGAGATTTGGGTGAAGGCCCTCTTCCTGGCCTGCAGAGACTGCCTTCCTGCTGTGTCCCCCCATGGCCTTTCTTACTGTGTGTGTGCTTGGGAAGGGGAGAGCGTAAGTTCTCTCTTGTCTCCAATTCTATGGGATCAAAGCCCTGCTCTTATGACCTCATTTATCCTTAAACACCTCCTAAAGATGCTGTCTTCAAATATAGTCACATTGGAATTAGGCTTCAACATATATATTTGTGGGAACATAACTCAGCTCACAGCACCCTACTACCACCCCAGGAGGCAAATATATAGCATTCTCTAAGCCTAGATGGTTTCTCTAGTATCTTCTAATGAGTGTCAGTTAAAATTGTTACCAAGTGGCTAGATTCACCTTTGTATCGCCAAAAGTCTTATTTCAAAGTATTTAACATTTCTGTAGGTGCTGGTGTGTTGCTAAAATAAGGTACAAACACCCTGGGAGTAGGTCTTTCTGTATACTGAGAGGTGTATCATGTAGAGTCATAGTTCTGATATCTTCATGAATTATACGTGACAGCTTTATATTATTTTACATTTCTAACTAAATAGATATTATCTAGTAGTCATTTAACAAATGTCTGTTTGTCCTACTGTGTGCTAGTCACTGCTTATAGCCTTGAATACTACAGCAAAAAGCTTAGCAGAACAAGGCTCTGCCTTCATGGCATATAGACTATAGCAGGGCACACGTGTTAGTAAGTAACAAATAAATACATAGCTCAATGTCTGTGTGCTGTGAAGAAAACACAGAAAGGTATGGTAATTGTTGAGGAAAGCAGTTTGGTGGGTTGGAGTGCTATTTTAGAAAAGTGATAGGAAAACATGGGCATTCATCAGGGAAATATTTGAGAAAAGAACCTTTTCTGGACGGAGGGATGAAATACCAAATACAGAGGCCGCCTTCCTGGGATGTTCTTGACAAGTAGTATAAGGGTGACACCCCTTGGTTCTGGGATTATATTGCCTGGAAGTGTTCAATATTGCTGTTATTAATGTGAATAAGGTCCAGATTTAGCTGCAATACAAATTTTTCTGTCCCAAATATGCTTTTTTGTTTGAGACTAAGTTGTCACAGGTATTAGGTCACCACACCTCCCCTTTTAAAACCAAGATAACTGTTAAATTTCTGAGTCAGTTTTCAGTTTGTGCGCTCTAATGGAGTAATGTGTTGCTGAGTTTTCAACCCAAGTACAGTACTCTTAATGGAAAGAAGGTTTACCCTGACAAAGAGAGTGTGTGTAGGTCCTTCCAAAAAGAACATTTCTTTGTAATCTTTTCATTTTCTTCTAACGCTTCATGTCAATTTTGTATTCTTTTGGAGAATATATTTGTGTCTATTTTAATATTGGAATAATGTTTTAAATGGTGGTTTGGGGAGCTGTGCCACGTCTGTCTTGTGGATTTGAATACCCTTGCCCCCAGGCACACTCCTGGTTTGCACCAGTATGAGAAGCCCTGGACTAGAGCCATGTGGTGTATGTTCTGGCTTACATTCAGCAGCAGGCTAATGTTACCCAAGGGCATTAGGGTGTGGGCTGGGTGGTTTTACTGTTCAGTATCCTGTAAAGCAAAACACAAATGTTCAACTTCCTTCCATAAATTATATATAAAATAAAAACCACAAAAATGCTGTTTTCTTCCCAGAATGAGCAATATAAAGTGAAGCATGAGAAAATCCAATCTCCTGTCAGGAATGAACAGTGAAATTCATCATCCTGCCACTGTCAGAAGAGAATCACCAGAGAGGAGGTGTAGCGCATTGTCCCCACACCGTGTTTATTTGGCTTTGGAATTCATAATGAGACACTCATTTTTGCAGGCTAATTTTCTTTTTAAATTACGTTTTATTGAAATAACATTAAAATTAACTTAGCACTGTTTCTGCGTATTTATCAATATTGGGTGTAGGTGATTCAAGCATGGCCTTGGGTCAGAAAAAAGCCAAACTCTTTGACATTTTGCCAGAAAAAAACTATCAGTGATGGCATAGGTGTGGCCCCCTACACTCTTGACTTGTGTTGCAGTCATGGCATCTGCTTTCTCAGTCCTTCTCAACAGATTTCCCCAGAAAGTCATTACTAATTGATGAGAACTGCCTAGAGATGAAAGTCATTTGTCAGCTCTCTCCTGTTAAGTATAGATGAACCCTGTTGGATAATTAGAAATGTGCTATAAAGTAGTGAACTCTGATGATCATTTTTAAAGTTTCATTTGTTCTTAATAATATACCAACATTTTTTTGGCTGGGCCTGGTGACTCATGCCTGTAATCCCAGCACTTTGGGAGGCTGACAATGGTGGATTGCTTGAGCTCACAAGTTCAAATCCAGCCTGGGCAATATGGCAAACCCCGTGTCTATAATAAATACGAAAATTTAGGTGGGCATGAGGTGGGAGGATTGCTTGAGCTCAGGAGGCAGAGGTTGCAGTGAGCCGAGATTGTGCCACTGCACTGTAGCCTGGGCAACAGAGATAGACCCAGTCTCACCCCCTCCCTGCAAAAAAAATACACGCAAACATTTTAAGGCAAGAATTATGTTAAGTTTTAATTCTAGAATATTAAGTAAAATATATTTAAAGCTTTTACTAAAATTGAAGATGGGACATATTTTGAGTTAAGTGATGACTTAATTTAAGTATGGCTTGATGTTCCTAGAATGAGCTCTTTTCTAACAGGCCAAACTACTAGTGAATATGAAATTAAGATAACGGATTCAGAGAAATAAAGAAGGAATATAATAAACTCTTCTGAGTATCTTCTTCAGGTATATGTATTTCAGAAGCCTGTTTAAATGGGAACAGTTGATACGTCACTTGCACATCTTCAGAACTTCTGAATGATTTGTGTCTCCCATTTGAATTACCTAGTATTTGAAAAATAACAAAGTTAGTTTCTTTTAAATGGTGAATTGATTTTATTAGTTTTTCATTAGTCTGAATCGGGGAGCTTTTCCTTTGCTGTTGGTTGTATCTGTGTTGAAAGGAAGTGGTTGCAGAGATAATGTAAGATTATAGTTTGGTGAAATGTGACCATTCGACTTGAATAAATAATAATTGCTCATTCTGAAACTTTAGTGTCCTATTTTGGAATTTCAATTGCAGGTTGAAAAAAATTACAGATTTAGAGACTGTAGTGCTAAGAGATTAGTACTAAAATATACTATGGTGAAGAAAACTGCTTGGCATTTTATAATTGTGGAGCACTGCTAAATCATTCTTTTGAAGATTAAAATTAATATTTGAAAGTAATAATTAAGTCCATGGCTGCCAGGACTGATTGAAATTTTTGTAGCGATAAAATATATGATCCCAAATGTCATTACTTTTTCACGATATGTCTTACTACTAAGAGGTTCTGGGTTCAGTAGTTTTCATACTAATTGTTTATAACAGACGAGATTTGTTTAATGCTGTTTATGGTATACAGAATGTTGTTCATTGTAAATACACGTTGCATTCTAATTAGAAGATAACGTTGTAAGCAAACATTATTACTTCTAACTAGGGAAAAAGTGTCATGGCAACAGCTAGGGCATTCTTGAATGCACTGTGCTTTTCTTAGTCCTTGTTAGATTTGGTTTTGTTTAGCTGTCGAAATCTGACAAAAATCACACCCTAAGGAAGCATAGCCATAGGTGAGATACTGTGCTCGTAGAATTCCCTGTGCTGCTTTAGAGTGGTTTGATACCCTGTAGTTAGAGAGAAGGTGTTACCAGTTTAGCAGCTGCAGCTGCAACCTTGGCTTGTGGTTGCGGCTATGGTTTTCATCTTGGCGCTGTAGATTACGGACTTCGTAGCCCTGTGGCAAGTTTCTTTGCCTCTTTCCCTCATAGGGTTGTTAAAGAGGTTAAATGTGTGTCATTTGTAACATTTAGAATAACAGCTGCCTCATAGTAAGTGAATATAAATGGCATTTAAAAAGAAAATTCCTGGCGATATTTATTTTCAAGCTATTTGAAAATATATTTAGAATTATTTTTTCTTTTATTGTTGAAAAGATGATAGAACAGCAGTATTAAAGAAGAGTTTAAAAATATCCATATTGTCAATATTTTAAAATAATTGTTGTTTGCTGAATACCTTGTAATTTCAATTTACCTGCATGCATATTTTATATAACTGAAATCATAATTGTATAGCAAGCTTACTAGGGAATGGGTTGGGCATAGTGGTCACAATATAGCCACATGGGAGAGGGCAGGGCGGTCTTTCCTCAGAAAGAGAGGAGGACTGCTAAGCAGCTGGAGCAACTTCTTCAGGAAGTTGAATGCATAAGGAAGAAGAACTATTTTCCCCCTTGCAAAACTGACAGGCATAAAAACATCAGTATAGAAGCACTCCTGCATAGCAGTAGTAAGACTGTAAATTGAATATTTCCAGAGCCAGTAGCAGAGAAACAGAATAGTTGTTTGATCTGAACTTAACTAAAAGGATAATCTCAGATTGATGTTTTTATGTCTCATTAAATATTCTTCTGTAACCCTAGTTTCCCGGTAGTTTATGGGGCATGCCTGCCTTCATCTCTTATCCTTGTTTGAGATCATTACTCTGACTTCACTGTCAGAGATACTGCAATTCCCTGAGTTTTGAAGTTTGTAGATTAATGTGTCTACTTGAAGGATTTATTATGATGCATGTAGAATAGACTCTTTAGTTGGGTATCTCATATTGATGGTAGGAAGGTCTGAGTAACAGCTTTTGCTTACCCTGGCTCCACCATTGGAGAAGTTGAGGTGACTTATGTTTTGGAGGCAGTTGCAACAATTCATTGCCAGAATGGTGGTCCCCGTCCTCTCTTCCTCCAGGTCTGAGGGCTCATGCCGAGTGGGCTTCTGATGGAACTGGCGAGTATGTTAGTAGAGGCCAGCCGCTTGGGGCCAAACAAATTGGACCATGATTTCATTTTCATCGTTGACTTTAGGTGTTGGTAGAACTGGACTTTGAGAGGGCACTATTTCAGAGGAAAAAAGGAAGGAGGAATATGGATCACCAGGACCTGAAGATCAGTTTCTCTCTCTATAGCTGAGGGCAGTAGGGGGTGGACTCAATTATGGTAAACAGAACTGCTAGTTTTTTTAAACCTGTCTTATTTGACCTGTTGGAAAAGCTTTGACAATGAGATGTATGGAATTCAGAGTTTTGGGGAGTTCTTTCATGCCCTAGGTACCATAGGTTTGCAGAGTGATGGTTGGAACTTCCTTTTCTGGGACAGGATGGGGAAGGATCACAGGAATTGAGTGTCCACAGGCTGGCCTGCTCATGTGCACAGTGTACAGCCTGGGTGGACACTAAGCCCTTTTAGATGTCTGTCTGTATGACAGGGTGGGGCTGGGGCTGGGGAATGTGACAATGACCACGTTGTCAGTAGGAAAAGACTCTGCCAGGAAGGGTAGAAACCAGCTGTGGTCTGAGAAATGAGCCAGTGAAGCCAAAAGTTGAATCTGCACAGCTGGGCAATTGAAGGATCCAGAGTGACCAACAGAGAAGGAGACAGGTAAGCAAGGATCAGAAAATGGGATCCTTAGTTAATCTTGGGAGAGTACTGCATAGATCCATTTTGTTTTTCTAGGTCAGTGGCTCTCCAACTTTAATGTTCTCAAGAAACACTTGGAAAGCTTGTTAAAATAGTTTCCTATACTCATCCCCAGAGATTCTGATTTATTGGGTTGAGCTGAGGCCCAAGCCGTGAATTTGCAGTTCCAACAAGCTCACAGGTGATGTCAATGCTGCTGGTCCTTGGACCACAATTCTGTATTTACACTGTATCACAGGCAAACTTTTCTTCTCCAGTCTCAACTTTTCTGAAAAGAGAAGGAAATAGGAACTTTTGAGTTCTTGTTCTACCCCAGATGCTTATATATATGTAGAGCATTGTTTACTTCTCACAAACATAAAAGTCATACTATCTCTATTTTCCATGAGGCTGTGGAGGCTCAGAGAAGCTAAGTAATTTGCCCAAAGCTACACAGCTAGTCTGTGTTATGACTGGTTTTTTGAGTTAATGCCAAAACCTTATTATAACTCTTAGACTGTTTTCTCTACAAGTCGCTGCACAACAGGGTGAAGCTTTAGGCAGCGAGGGAGCCTTCCCTTCAGTCGTGGGTGAGAAGCACTCAGATCACTCCGTTGTTATTATAGATTTCTACATTCACCAGGATCTAAAACATGACAGTTATACCAAGTGAATTTCAGAGATCTGTCATTGGTAAAACCCCTTCAACTTTTTGCTTAAAGATGTCATAAAAGAGAATATTGAAAAATAATGAAATTTTAAAAGCTTAGGATCAAGCTGAAATGTTACAGAACTTTCTGGCCTTTTTCATTTAGGATTTCAGTTTTAATTTGGTTATGAGAGATTTTGAGTGATGTTAAAACAAAGGATTGTCTGCATTATTTAAGTTCTGTGTTTTGAAATGCCATAAAGACAAAACATGAAAGCATATCAAGGCAGATAGAAGAACAATAAGGTAAAACATGTTTTTCTCTGGTAAGGGATGTATTTGCACATGCTAACAGCCCTCGTTCTGTTTCATTGTTCAAAATGAATGGGAACGGCCCTTATAAAATAAATACTTAGAGCGATTGTACTGAATAATCCTTTTGTTTTGAATAGTTAAAAAAAAAAAAAAGCAGGTTATAAGAAATCTTAGAACTTGGTGAAATTACAGCTCTGCTGTTAAATGATCTCACTAAAGCCACCCTTAAACTCTGGGTTACCTCTTGAGTACAAAAGGTATATGTAGTGTGTGAGACTGTGGCTCTCTCACAGTACTTTAGGAATGCACGTTTTCCCCTTCATATAAAAATACCTGACTTGGCAAAACTGAGTTTTTTTGGGATATAAAGTACTAATGAAAAATACTGCTAAAAAAAACTATCCAAGGTTTCATCTGGTGATGATATTATTCCTTATTTATATCATTGCTGATGAATAGTGAATTTTAATAGACTTGGACTAGGAAGCCTGTTTAACCTTGTTTAAATTAGATGTGAATCTTAGATTTTAACTAAGTAAATGTATTTATTCTACTGCTTGTATGTCTCCTCCCCATTTTAATATTATGTAAAGAACATTGAGATCCATCTCTGATTTTCTTGTTAAGCTAGTTTAATATTTACTGAGTTCTATGAGTATGTTCCCCACTGCCTTCCCTGTTTCTCTGCTTAAATCAGAAATGGCTTTCCTCCTCTCTAAAGGTGGCACTATATAAATGACATAAATAGGCTCAGGATTTCAGAAAATGATTGTATGTCTTTGCTTCTTTCTATATATCTTTGCCATAGCTCTCAGCACATAAGGTAATGATCTATGTTCCTATGCAACTTCTGTTCCCAAATTTGAGCTCCTTGCAGCAAGAACTTTCTTATTCAACTAGGAGTTTCTAGAAGAAACTGCCTCTTTCTTGTGCCAGGGTGTTCCGAATGAGTTAGAAAAAGCATTTAGTGTAGATGAGCAATTAAGAATGGACCCTGCCGGGCAAAGTAGCTCATGCCTGTAATCCTGAGGCGGGAGGATCGGTTTAGGCCAGAATTTTGACTTTTTAAAGTATCAAATCCAAATTTTTTTTGTTTTTAATTGGAGTAGTGGTAGTAGGGAAGGGCCTTATTTACTGATGTTCAAAGTGCCTCAGCACATACTTAGCTTAATGGATAATCCGGAATTTCCTTTAGAATCTCACTCATCTTATTTAAGTCTTTTTTATTGTGGAAAATAAAACATAGAAATCCACAGGATACAAAGTAGTATGGCTTTAATGAATTGTCATAAAGAGAATACCCTCCTAACACCAACCAGAACACTAGAGCTTTGCCAGCCACCCCAGAAGCCTTTTACAGTCCCCTTCTCATAAAAGTAATTATCCTGACCTTTATGGTAATCATTTCCTTGCTTTTTTTTTTAGGAATACATGCTTGGGTGACAAAATGACAAATACCATAGGTGGTTGTTTCTTTTCTTTTCTTTTTTTTTTTTTTTTTATTATACTTTAAGTTCTAGGGTACATGTGCATAACGTGCAGGTTTGTTACATATGTATGCATGTGCCATGTTGGTGTGCTGCACCCATCAACTCGTTAGCACCCATCAATTCATCATTTATATCAGGTATAACTCCCCAATGCAATCCCTCCCCCCTCCCCCCTCCCCATGATAGGCCCCATTGTGTGATGTTGTTTCTTTTCAAAAACAAATCTTTGGCTGGGCGCAGTGGCTCATGCCTGTAATCCCAGCACTTTGGGAGGCTGAGGCGGGCAGATCACCTGAGGTCAGGAGTTCGAAACCAGCCTGACCAACATGGAGAAACCCCATCTCTACAGAAAATACAAAATTAGCTGGGTGTGGCACATGCCTGTAATCCTAGCTACTCAGGAGGCAGGGGAATTGCTTGAACCTGGGAGGCACAGGTTGCAGTGAGCCAAGATTGCGCCATTGCACTCCAGCCTGGGCAACAAGAGCGAAACTCCATCTCAAAAAAAAAAAAAAATCTTTAATTATTTTTTTAATCCATAGCTTGTCTTTTGTTTTTTGGCTGATAGAATCCCCATTGTGCAAGTTCGTATTTTTTGTAAATTGATAGTGGATCTAGGGATTTGCTCACATTCAGAATATATGTATATGAACATTTTGAAAGCACACAGTGTCTGAGATGTTAGCAGCCGCTGATATCTACTGTCTAGATCCATGAATTAATATGGGGTTGCAAAACAATGATCTCATTCAGTCATTTCTTTTTCATTTGTTAGCTCAAACATTTCTTTAAACTGGGATTTCTCTTCATCTGCTTCTTTGTTACCCAGTAGTACAGGGTACCCAGGAGGCTTCTGGGATGCTGGGATTTACTAGCTATGGGGTTCTCCTGGGACGTCTTAGAGGTTGTGAACCTGAACATACCTAGAAAGGGCCATTTGATAGGCGTAGGTCCAGTGACAGTGTCTTGGTTCTTAGGTTGGACAGGGAGTGAGAGGTCCTGGCCTGCAAGCCTGTTGCTGCCATTGAGTACTTCGGAAGAATGGACTCTGTACCTCCCCAGTTAAGCTGCCCATGTTTTTTGGATCTATTCATGTTTGTTAACAGACTTAAAACCTTATTTTGCTACATGAAACTGCTAAGTATCATCTGGTCCTATCGCTTGCCATCAGTAGTTTAGGTGAAGAGATTTCCATCTTACTGAGAATTCAGGTCATCAGAGGCCAAGTTCGTAGATTTTAGTCTCAAAATCAAAGTCTAAGTTAGATTTGCATCTTAAGCAGAGTTCATGGTCATCACAGAAGCCAAGTTCATCAATTTTAATCTCAAAATCAGAGTTTTACATTGTACATTGATGTCATTATATAGTATTAGGTTTTTTTTTTTTTTTAAAAAAGATGTTAAGTCTAAACTTTTTTTATTATTATACTTTAAGTTCTAGGGTACATGTGCACAGCATGCAGGTTTGTGTGCTGTGTTGGTGTGCTGCACCCACTAACTTGTCATTTACATTAGGTATTTCTCCTAATGCTATCCCTATACCACCACCCCACCCCACGACAGGCCCAGGTGTGTGATATTCCCCGCCCTGTCTCCAAATATGCTCATTGTTCAGTTCCCACCTATGAGTGAGAACATGCAGTGTTTGGTTTTCTGTCCTTGCGATAGTTTGCTCAGAATGATGGTTTCCAGCTTCATCCGTGTCGCTACAAAGGATATGAACTCATCCTTTTTTATGGCTGCATAGTATTCCATGGTGTATATGTGCCACATTTTCTTAATCCAGTCTGTCATTGATGGACATTTGGGTTGGTTCCAGGTCTTTACTATTGTGAATAGTACTGCAATAAACATACTTGTGCATGTGTCTTTATGGTAGCATGATTTATAATTCTTTGGGCATATACCCAGTAATGGGATTGCTGGGTCAAATGGTATTTCTAGTTCTAGATCCTTGATGAATCACTGCACTGTCTTCCATAATGGTTGAACTAATTTACACTCCCACCAACAGTGTAAAAGTGTTCCTGTTTCTCCACATCCTCTCTAGCACCTGTTGTTTCCTGACTTTTTAATGATCGCCATTCTTTTTTTTTTTTTTTTTTGAGACGGAGTCTCGCTCTGTCGCCCGGGCTGGAGTGCAGTGGCCGGATGTCAGCTCACTGCAAGCTCCGCCTCCCAGGTTTACGCCATTCTCCTGCCTCAGCCTCCCCAGTAGCTGGGACTACAGGTGCCCGCCACCTCGCCTGGCTAGTTTTTTGTATTTTTTAGTAGAGACGGGGTTTCACCATGTTAGCCAGGATGGTCTCGATCTCCTGACCTTGTGATCCGCCTGTCTCGGCCTCCCAAAGTGCTGGGATTACAGGCTTGAGCCACCGCGCCCGGCCTAATGATCGCCATTCTAACTGGTGTGAGATGGTATCTCATTGTGGTTTTGATTTGCATTTCTCTGATGAACAGTGATGATGAGCATTTTTTCATGTGTCTGTTGGCTGCATAAATGTCTTCTTTTGAGAAGTGTCTGTTTATATCCTTTGCCCACTTTTTGATGGGGTTGATTTTTTCTTGTAAATTTGTTTGAGTTCTTTGTAGGTTCTGAATATTAGCCCTTTGTCAAATGGGTAGATTGCAAAAATTTTCTCCCATTCTGTAGGTTGCCTTTTCACTCTGATGGTAGTTTCTTTCGCTGTGCACAAGCTCTTTAGTTTAATTAGATCCCATTTGTCTTTTTTGGCTTTTGTTGCCATTGCTTTTGGTGTTTTAATCATGAAGTTCTTGCCCATGCCTATGTCCTGAATGGTATTGCCTCGGTTTTCTTCTAGGATTTTTATGGTTTTAGGTCTAATATTCAAGTCTTTAATCCATCTTGAATTAATTTTTGTATAAGGTATAAGGAAGGGATCCAGTTTCAGCTTTCTACATATGGCTACCCAGTTTTCCCAGCACCATTTATTAAATAGGAAATCCTTTCCCCATTTCTTGTTTTTGTCAGCATTGTCAAAGATCATATGGTTGTAGATGTGTGGTGTTACTTCTGAGGCCTCTGTTCTGTTGTATTGGTGTATATATCTGTCTTGGTACCAGTACCATGCTGAAAAACTAAACAATTTTAAAAATTAAATTTTGAGTAAACACTTTATATAAGCCTCCATCTACATTGGAATCTAGAATTGGGATTTGTTAACCTCAGAGTTTCATAACTGAAAGTGGGTATGGAGAAACATTGCTTGTCTCTTGGATCTGGAAAGTATCAGTGTAGTGTGGACTTACAGATGCACAGAGACAATGTATCTGTCCTTGTTTCTCATAAGAAAGAAAAGGATTTAACATTTATTAAGTTCTTCCTTTGGGTTTGGTGTTCTATGTATATTTTAAAAATATATAGCCCGCCATGGTGGGTCACGCCTGTAATCCCAGCACTTTGGGAGGCTGAGGAGGGATGGATGCTTCAGCTCAGGGGTTTGAGACCAGCCTGGGTAACATAGTGAGACCTGTCTCTACAAAAAATAAAAAAAGTTAGCTTGGCGTGATGGTGTGCGCTTGTACTTCCAGCTACTTGGGAGGCAGAGGTGGGAGGATCACTTGAACCCAGGAGGCGGAGGTTGTAGTGAGCTGAGATCATGCCACTGCACTCCAGCCTGGGCAACAGTGCAAGACCCTGCCTCTTAAAAAAAAAAAAGTGAAGAAGTAAAACTTAAAAAAAAAAAGCACATACGTGTGTGCACATGTACATATAGTTTTGTTCTCAAGAGTTGGGGTCTTGACTGGGCGTGGTGGCTCACGCCTGTAATCCCAGCACTTCGAGAGGCCAAGGTGGCAGATCACCTGAGTCAGGAGTTCAAGACCAGCCTGGCCAACATGGTGAAACCCTGTCTCTACTAAAAATACAAAAAATTAGCCAGGTGTGGTGGCAGGTGCCTGTAATCCCAGCTACTTGGGAGACTGAGGCAAGAGAATCACTTGAACCCAGGAGGCAGGAGAATTGCTTGAACCCAGGAGGCAGAGGTTGCAGTGAGCCGTAATTGTGCCACTGCACTCCAGCCTGGGTGACAGAATGAGACTCTGTCTCAAAAAAAATAAAAAATAAATGAAAATAAGAGTTGGGTTCTTGTTCTGTCACCTTGGCTGGAGTACAGTGGTGTGAACACAGCTTACTGCAGCCCTGAATCCCTGGGCTCAAGTGATCCTCCTGCCTCAGCCTCTGCAGTAGCTGAGGTTATAGGTACATCACACTACACCCAGCTAACTAAAAATATATATATAGTTTTTGTAGAGACAGAATTTCTTTATGTTGCCTCAGCTGGTCTTGAACCCCTGGCCTCGAGCTATCCTCTTGCCTTGGCCTTCCAAAGTGCTGGCATTACAGGTGTGAGCCACTGCACATGGTCTTATATGTTTTTATTTTTAGGACTTTCAGGCTGTTGATGTTATTTGTACCCATTTAATAACTGAGTGAACCAAAGATCAGAGAGGTTAAATACCTTATCTGTGATTACAGAACAGGAGATTCAAGTAGGGCTTCAAAGCCTGGACTTAGTCCTCTTTGCTTCACTGCCTCTCAGGTGAAGGAATGTGAAGACTGTGTCACATACCAGATACATTTGGTAATCTGGCTAAAATGTTCTAAATATTTAATTTGTGTTTACTTCATTTTGGTTTGAAAAGCCACTATAATTCATACGTGTAACTAAAATAGTTAAATATTTAAAATGTGTGCCATTTAAAAAATATTGTTATTAAAGAAAAATATTCATACTGTACTAATGTGTTATTTTAACTAACAATTGAAATGTCAGTTTTTAGTAATTATTATTGCCCTAGAAGTAGTCTTTTTCTGTTTGTTTGTTTGTTTTGGTAAGACATGGTTTTTCTCTGTCACCCAGGTTGGAGTGCAGTGGCACAATCACAGCTCACTGCAGTCTTGATCTCCTGGGCTCAAGTGATCTTTCCACCTCAGGCTGCTGAGTAACTGGGACCACAGGTGTGCGCCATCATGCCCAGCTAATTTTGTATTTTTTATAGAGCTGGGGTTTCGCCGTGTTCCCCAGGCTTGTCTTAAACTCCTGAGCTCAAGCAGTCACCCACCTCAGCCTCCCAAAGTGCTGGGATTACAGGCATGAACCACTGTGCCTGGCCCAAATAGTCATGATTAGTGGACTTGCTCTTTTAACAATGAATTGCAGGCCGGGCGTGGTGGCTCAAGCCTGTAATCCCAGCACTTTGGGAGGCCGAGGCGGGCGGATCACGAGGTCAGGAGATCGAGACCATCCTGGCTAACACAGTGAAACCCTGTCTCTACTAAAAAATACAAAAAAACTAGCCGGGCGAGGTGGTGGGTGCCTGTAGTCCCAGCTACTGGGGAGGCTGAGGCAGGAGAATAGCGTGAACCCGGGAGGCGGAGCTTGCAATGAGCTGAGATCCGGCCACTGCACTCTAGCCTGGGTGACAGAGCAAGACTCTGTCTCAAAAAACAAACAAACAAACAAACCAAAAAACCAATGAATTGCAAGCTTTAAAAAGCAAACAAACAAACAAAAAAACAAACAATCCCCAAATTTAATTCATCATTTAGTTCCTTTTAAATTAGGCTGCATTTAAGAAACTGCAATTAAAATATTATACTTCTGGGTTAATTTTTAGAATGCATAACTTTTTTGATCTTTTTAAGCACATTTGTATTTTTGTAGTTGTTGAGTTCATCGTGGACTCTGGAGACAGACAGACTGCCTACATTTGAATCCTGGCTCTGCCTTTCACTGACTGTGTGATTTCAGACAAGTTACTTAATCTCTCTGGGCCTCAGTTTCCTTATCTGTACAGTAGGGGTTATAGGAGGACCTTAGTCAAAGGCTTATTGTGAGGATCCAGTGATACCTGCTCAAAATGTGTTACTGTGATCACCTTGAATTGTGAAAACTGTATTTGGGTTATGTGCCATTCCTGAAGGTCATGGTCCCCAGGGAATATCTCGTAATGACCCTGAAGTCCTTGTCCTGAATGAGGAGGGAAGGGTCAGGCACAACCTTGTGATTTCTTGGTGTTGGATTTCTGCGTTCACCAGCAGGATCTCCATTTCTATAACCAAATGGCTACATCTTGCATAGAGACCCCACCACTGTGTCTGAAGGTGTGGCAACATTTCACAGATTTGGATTTATCTCATTATAAATTTTAATAATTTGAACTGGATTAAGATGAAGCTCATTCTTCTGTCTACGGTAGCATTATTTGCTAACGTTCACCCTCTTGCAGCCATCCCCCACATTCCCCTACCTGCAGTTGTGGAGCCTAGGAGAAGAGTAGATACGTCGTACAGCCAGTGACAGTATGCTGCAGGCACAATGCCCGTCTGTGGGTTGGACTCAGAACCGCTCTGCTGCCTAACCCGGACTCTGGCCCCTCTCTCAGACCGCAGATATCAATCCTTCAGTGCTGGTTTTGCTTTCATGCTTCTTTAAACACTAAATTCCTTTGACACTGCCTTGTTCTCGCAGCTATTATGTCCCGTTGTATTATAGAATAAGCACATGCCAGCTCACCTACAAAGCAGGAGCAATAAAAACAATGAGAGGAAGGAGGGACATTGTGGGCGCAAGTTAGGTAATTGACATTCAAACATGAGGGAAAAAGTTAGGAAAGTTAGAACTTGGTAGAGCGGTCTTACTACTTATTTATTTGCGTCTAGTTCTAATGACTTCATCTTCTGAGGAGAGAGAGAGAGAGAGAGTTGAGGTGGTGAGGACAGGCTTCTTGCAGTCAGCTGGCCTCACCTTTGGCTTTGAGGATTGGCAGGCAAAGTGCTAGGGGTCAGCAGAGACGTGGTGGCCAGTTTTGGCAGAAGGGAGATGAGAGAAGAAGTTTGGAAAAGAAGCTGAAGACTAAATGATAGGATGCCTTGGATATTGAGAGTAAGAAACTTGAACCTGATGCTTTATGTTATAAATATCTTTTGAAGGGTTTTGCTAAAGGAGTATGACGTGGAAGGGGTATTTTAGAATGAAGAATCTGGAAGAGTATTGCTGGAGAGGTTGAAAGGCAGCGTGACTGGAGGGAGGAGACAAATGGACAATACTGTAATGGTATAGGGGTGAAAATGGTGCCTGTGTAGAGTGCTGGTATTGGAATGAGATTATGTTAAGAGTCACTCCATTATTCTCCCTGTTAGCAGTTGGTTAAACTACATGTACTTTAAAGTCATAAGATGTACTTTAAGAAAATGTCGTATACAGTAATGCTGACTTTTCACTTAGTCCTTTTCTGTATGTGAGTGCCTTATGCTAATAGAGAATCCACTCAGAGTCATTGAGCCAAGATGCCCTGTAAGAAGAAGTGGTAGTACCTTTTTCCAGTTCTATCTGTCAAGGTTGGTGTTTTAAATCGGGATTTTTCAGTGCGTATTATGGAGCCTGATTACTTTACAAGTTTATAATATTTTTAAAGTTTTCTGAATTGAGATTTTAAGATGACGTGATGATGTCACTTGTGATTTTCCAATTCCATTGTATTTTTTTTTTCTTTCTTTCTTATTTTTGTTTTTTGATACGGAATCTTGCTTTGCTGCCCAGGTTGGAGTGCAGTGGCGCGATCTCGGCCCACTGCAACCTCTACTTTCCAGGTTCAAGCTCTTCCCCTGCCTCAGCCTCTTGAGTAGCTGGGATTACAGGTGTCAGCTACCACACCCGTCTAATTTTTGTATTTTTAGTAGAGATGGGTTTTGCCATGTTGGCCAGGTTGGCCTCGAACTCCTGACCTCAGGTGATCCACCCACCTCGGGCCTCCCAAAGTGTTGAGATTATAGGCGTGAGCCACTGCGCCTGGCCCTTTGTTCTTTTTTTTGAGACGTAGTCCCACTCTGTCGCTCAGGCTGTAGTGCAGTGGCGTGATCTCGACTGCAGCCTCCTCCTCCTGGGTTCAAGTGATTCTCCTGCCTCAGCCTCCCAAGTAGCTGGGATTACAGGTGTGCGCCACCAGGCCTGGCTAGTTTTTGTATTTTTAGTAGAAACGGGGTTTCACCATGTTAGCCAGGCTGTTCTCGAACTCCTGACCTCAGGGGATCCGCCTGCCTTGGCCTCCCAAACTGCTGGGATTACAGGCGTGAGCCACCGCGCCCGGCACCTTTGTTCTTTATTCTCCTATCTACTCTGCAGTGGGCCTCACTGTTCTCAGTGAATGAATTAAGGACTTGACTGGAAAGTACACATTGGAAGGCTAAGTACAATTTATCTTTTGCTCTTTTTTCTTATTTGGAAATAATTTCATACTTACAGTATAGTTGCAAAAAGAGTGCAAAGAATTCTCATTTACCCTTTACCCAGATTCTTCAAATGTTAATATTTTACTATGTTGACATTGTCATTCTCTCGCCCTCTTTCCTTCCCGCCCTTTACACACAAAATGTTCCCTTATACTCATTAATTTTTGTTCTGAACTGTGTTAGAGTCAATTGCAGATATGATACCCTTCACCTCAAAACAATGGCATTCACTTACGTGATCACACTCTAATGATCTATATATTTATTCAAATTGGGCAAGATTGTCCCCTACTGTCCTTTATAGGACCTTCTTTCCCCTGGTATACATCCAATTCAGGCTTACCTGTTTTATGTAGTTGTGATGTCTTTTTGTTAACCTTTAATCTGGATGATTTTCTCAGTGTTTGTTTTTCATAAATTTGACATTTTTGAAGAACACAGATCATTTATTTGGTTCCTTAGTTTGTGTTTGTCTGATATTTAAATATTAGATCCAGGTCATGCATTTTTGGGAGACGGACCCTGGACGTGATTTTGTGTCCTTCCCAACATACCGTGTCAGGGGGCACATGATGACGTCTCTTGGTTCCATTCCCCGTGGTGCTAACTGTGGTCTCCTGTTGAGGAATGTCTGCCAGGTTTCTGGCAGTGTCCTCTAGTGGTTGCTTATTGGATGCTTTAGAGAAATGGGAAGGGGAAAGGATTTGTGTGTCACTCGATTTTTATTTGTTTGTTTGTTTGTTTATTTATTTATTTATTTATTTATTTATTTATTTATTTATTTTGAGATAGAGTCTCGCTCTGTATTTATTTATTTATTTATTTTGAGATAGAGTCTCGCTCTGTCACCCAGGCTGGAGTGCAGTGGCCGGATCTCAGCTCACTGCAAGCTCCGCCTCCCGGGTTCCCGCCATTCTCCTGCCTCAGCCTCCTGAGTAGCTGGGACTACAGTCGTCCGCCACCATGCCTGGCTAATTTTTTGTGTTTTTAGTACAGACAGGGTTTCGCCGTGTTAGCCAGGATGGTCTGGATCTCCTGACCTTGTGATCCGCCCGCCTCTGCCTCTCAAACTGCTGGGTTGACAGGAGTGAGCCACCGCACCTGGCTGTGTTACTTAAATTTTTTTTTTCCACTGTCTTCTGAATTTCCCCTTTTCTGCTTTTCTCTTTACCATGCAGTTTCAAAGAAGGTCTCCTTTTCTGACTACTTTGTTTTCCCCCAAACAGTTGCCTTTCCAAGGGACTGTCTCCTAGAGTCCCAAGGTGTATTTTTAAGTTCCTTTTCTGTAGTATGCGGTGATGCACCTTCCCCCCTTTCCTCCATCTCACCTTAGTATTTTCACATTTAGATGGACTTTGTCTTTTAGGAAGTGATTTTAGATCAATTTTAGCACCTCATGTAACACCCCCTTATTTCTTCCCTTCCATTTTTCTCTCTATACTCTTGTTCCTGTTAGGGCTTATAGCAGAAACTTGAGATATACAGTCAGTTCTGTTATAATGCAGCATACGCATTCTTGAAAATCATTGTGCTATACAAAATTGCAAAATAAAAACCATAGCACTTATGGGAAAAATGAGGTTTGGGGTGTGTATTAGTTTGTAGGGCTGCCATAACAAAGTAGCACTGACTGGGTGGCTTAGACAACAGAAATGTATCTTGTCACAGTTCTGGAGGCTGGAAGTCTGAGACCAGAGTGTCAGCAGGGTTGGTTTCTTCTGAGACTTCTCTCCTGGGCTTGCAGATTGCTGTCTTCTCCTTGTGTCTTCACATGGTTTTCCTCTCTGTGAGTCCGTGTCCTGATCTCCTTTTCCTACAGGAATGCCAGTCAATCTGGATTAGGCCTACCTATATCATCTCATTTGACCTTAATTATGTCTTTAAGGGCCCTATTTCCAAACACAGTTAAACCTCAGGTTATCTGTTGGGGGTTAGGACTTGTCCATGAATTTTGGGGGACACAAGTCAGCTCATAACAAGTCACAACACTCAAAACATCAATTACATATTAAAAAAATACAGAAACCTAGTAAAAACTGTAGTACCATTTTACCCATGTTAAATCATTAGAAATACATAAACATTCCAGTAAACATGGCACTCTACCTTGGAAAAGATGGGAAGTTTGCTTGTGGGAGTGGGCATAGGATGGAGACTATAGCGTGTGATTTATTTTGAAATGATGCAGGCAGGTTTATCTTATGTCAGATGGAAAGTTAGCACCAGATGGATGGGTGTGGCTCACAATGCCTGTGGCAAGCCAAGGTGGCTGGCAGATGCTCCACGTGTGCCATGTGCATGTGCCTGTGTGTGTTTTGTGTATTATTCCTGCCAGCTTGGTTCTGCTGGGTGCCGTTTTCTGCATTCACCTAGTATCTCAGCAGATGAAAATACCCATAAAGAAATGCAAAATTCTCATTATGGTAAAATTGTTCTCTAATATATCAATCACATTTGAACACCAAATTTTGTGTTTTTAAAACAGATATTACAGCAGAACTGATAGTAGTTCACTAGAATTTGGTGTTCACTTTTTTACTTACAGGTAATTTGAAATTACCCTTGTTTTCTGACTAGGCATGGATTTATGTAGTCCCACTTGTTCTTGCTTTTTAAAATTGTCTTTATATTTTTGGAGAAGGTGTAAATCTTTAGCTCAAATTGGCCTAAACTAATTTTTGAGCAGGTATTGGAATGAAATAAAGCATTCCTCCCTTCACCTGATTCTGATGTGCACGCATGTCAGTTATGATGGTTTACTTCAATGGCACCAGTCCCCCAGCAACACGATTGAAATTTCACCTTCCACAGTTTATTAACTGCATAGAGTACAAACTTTGCTTTTGGCCCTTTAGTCCACAAATCCTGCATAAGTATCAAATGTGCATCATGATCAGTGACAAATCTCATTTCTTTTTCGACTCTGTCAGTAATTTGTCACCGTTCATCTGTTATTCAGCTCATATGCAGACAGCAAAGTATGTAGTTGTATTGCCTCTTTGCATCACCCACTGATAAGCCCACGTAACATTTTATAAGAATGAATAGTTGAAAGACGAATTGGCCAACAAAGATGAAAGTGCAGCAAAGAAATGAAAAGTGATAAATGCTGAAAGTGAAATTGGAAGTGATTAGAAGATTTGAAAATATGGATAGCAAAGCAAATATGGGATGAGAGGTAGGCCTGCGTGAAGCAGTGGTATGAACCATATTGCTGACATCAGTCCTATGAATATAAAAAACTGTAAAATCATGTACTGTGTTTTAGTTTAAATTTTACCAGGAATAGAAAGCTGCTTATGGCTAAAATGGAGTATTACTTTTACTTTAGATTGAAGACTATATAAAAAAAATCCCAATCAGTTTGGTTAGCATTAAGGTCAAAGTAGTGAAGTTAGTTGCCACATTGAAAGACAATAGTAATTACACTGAGATTGAGGAAATTCTGCCAGTAAAGACTAGCTTCATCATTCAGAAGTTGGCGTGAATTCATTAATCTGTTAGGTGAAGCTGTAGCACAGAGAAAGATGCTCGTGGGAAATTTGCATCCAGATTCCAAGGATTATTTACGGCGGGTGATGATAACAATCATCAAATAGTTAATATTGATGAGGTAAGTTGTAAGACAACTCCATCAGGAACTTGTGCCACAGAAGATGTAAGATCAAGAAGTAGCTTTAAGGAGTTAAAGATAGAGCAGCTCTTTTATTAGGAGACAACACAAAAGGTAACTTTAAAATAAAACCTATGCTTATCTGTCTGAGAATCCTAGAGCATTAAAAAAAATCCTTACTCATGAAACAGGCATCTCAGCCAGTCATTTGGCATGGACATAAAAGGTCATGGGTTACAGTACCATTGCTCCAAGACTTGTTTCAGTTGTTTTTGTCCAGAGGTTGGCAAAATAATTTTAACTTTTAGAGCACAGCTACTACTGTTGGATAATGTTGCAAGTCACTTCAGTTCTCTTGAGTACTTGAAAGAAAATGTGAAAATTTGCTTTTTACTACAATCAGAAACTTCATTAATCCAGCCAGTGAACCAAGGAGTTATTTGGGCTTTTAAGGCCTATTATCTTAGATGGAGTTTCAGACAGGTTATTGATGCTACGAGTAGAGATTATGCATTTCTGTAGCTGAATTTTGGAAGAAATATGACATAAAGCATGCACTAGAAAACAGTTAAGCATCATAGTAGGAAGTAACAGTGAGTAATGTGTATGCTGTATGGCAGAACATTTACCACACTGTGCAAATAACCTTGCAGAATTCGAATTGAACATAGAGTTACAGAAGAAACACAGTCACTTGCTGCATAAGGACATTTTAGTCAGGACAGACTGCATATACAACAGTGGTCCCATAATGTTAGAATACCATATTTTTACATACCTTTTCTATGTTTAGATACACAAATACCATTGTGTTACAGTTACCTATGGTATTCTATACAGTATCATGCTGTACATGTTTGCAGGCTAGGAGCAAAAGGCCTTACCATATGACCTAGGTGTGTAGTAGGCTATACCTCTAGGTTTGTGTAAGTGAACACTCTATGAGGTTCGCACAGTGAAATCACCTAACCACACATTTCTCAAAATGTATCTCTGTCATTAAGCAGCACATAAGTGTAGTTGACTTTGTGAATATTCCACCATTTGAGAGACTTCAGATATGTACTCATAGGAACTTAGTGAGGGCAAATTTTTCAGCATAAATGAGGAAGGATGGAGATGTCTCAGGGGAGGTGATGCTACCAAATGTCTTCACTTTAAAAGAGATAATACATGACATTGAAAGTACAAAGAATAAAATTGTTGATAGTGAATCCAAACTTAGGAAGGAGTATTGCAACTTGTTAAGATATAGAAAAGATACTTGTTCTGTATTGTAAGTTATACAACAAAGAAAGCAAACCCTGTTCAAACTACCCCTGATTAGTTTTTTACAAAGAAATAAACCCTAATTCTCAATGTTTCTAATGTTTTAAATTGCAGTGTACCAAATACTATTTTTACTATATTTTTCATTTGCCTATACACTTATAGAGAATTTTAAATGTTTTGATAAAAATTCTCAAAGGTCATAGAATAATTATACTCTTTTCTCATGATTATTAAAATTACTTTGCATGAGTTCAGCTTGCAAGGTAATTTTTATGGTGCAGCACTACCACACAAAGCAAGGACTGCCTTTCCAAAAAATAAATGCTCTTTGCCTCTTCCTGCCATCACTTTCCTTCAGCAAACATCACCAGCGTTTTATCGTCTTTATTGAACTCTTCCTAGACTCTTAGTAGTATTCCCTATTAACAATGAAGTCTACCTTTTACTCTGTGGCACCTTGTACTCCAGCTGCTCCTTAACTGACATTTCGTCATCTTCCCTCTTTTCTGATCTGCATCTTAACAGCTGTTTTTTTGGAGGAATTTTAGGTTGTCTGACTCATGAGAAATTACCATTATAGTATCATTCAACTGTTCTTCTCACCCCATTCCTTCTTCCCACAGAGGCCCCTCTTCCCCTTCCAGCATCGTCATCATCATTTCTCCCTTGTCTAGTTAATCTAGGTTAGTGGTTATTTGGTTAATCTAGAGCGTGTACTTAGGGTCTCATCCACGATCCCAAGGCCTTATCAAGGGCTTTGCCTTTTCTAATGTATTCATCTTTCTTTTGTGTTCCAAGAAGCATCTTTATTTCCTGGTGTTCCATTTTTGTTCTTGTCACTAGTGCCTTGGTGAGATGAGATGACTTCAAAGGAAGGAACCCTTTTACATGAGTGCCTAGTAGTAAAAAGCTTTGAGATAAAACAGCGATTTCCATTAGGTACAAAAAGAGGGTAGAGCAAAGCTATAAGACTTTCTTCAGTGAACCCATAAAGGGGAAAAACTGGAACTATTAAAAAGTGGCAACAGGAAAAGGAAAGGAGGCAGACCCATTCATGTGGCCACAGAGAGATTAGAAAATAAGTGTTGTGGGAGATGTGTAGTACTTGAAGTGTGCCAAGGTGATGTTGACTGCCAGTAGCTCCTCACTCTTTCTAGTCCGTACCCCACACTGCCAGCTCATCCCTGCCCTCAGCTGCCAGAATAGCCATCCATCAGTGGAGTGCAGCTGGAAGCTGAGAAATCTGTTCTTTCACCACTAGAAGAGAAGCCCAGAGCCCATAGCCACAGGGGATAGCAAGAACAGAACAACAGATCAGTCCAGTAAACAAACTGGTCATGTGGTAGGGAGGATGCAGAGAACTTTATTTAGATAAGCTATGAGGTTGAGACTTCTGTGGTCTGGTTTGGGGGCATCACCAAATGAATAACCTGAGTGCGAAACAGCCGACTACCAATGAGTGTTTGGGGCATAACCTCAGTGTAATTTAGGATCCGTCTCTTATTTCCTTTATGTTTCATTTTGGTTGTTTGACTTGACCTACGTTGCAGGTCATTGCTAAATTACTTTGAAGTACCCTTTGTCTTGATTGTGTTATTGTATGTGGATGGTGCTCAAAATTATTAAATTTAATTTAGAAGTTTCAATTTTGTGAAGAGATGATGGTATTTTCTAGGTCATAATACAAAAGCGATTTGTGATCTAACTATTAGGTGCCTTAAATTGTATAACATAATTATAGATAGAATTGAATCATCAAATAAGGTGGCAGGATTAATGGGAGTGGCTAGCTTTAATGTTCCAGGTTATATTAATTTTAGATAAAATGAAATTAGTATTCCTATGGACAATTGAGTCAAGTTCTTGAATTACTCTATTCAGTTGGGATTGACTCAATTTAACAAAATGGTACTATTAGAGTTTTTGAGGATAATGAGAAAATGGAACTGAAATTAAAATTCTCTCTTGCACTTTGGACAAGATAATTTCTGTGAGCAGCAGTTAAGAAGGTCCATGTAAGAGATTCGCCTTCTGCTCTGATTTCATTTAGGAAGTTTGCACGATCTTAAGCTCCCTGATATTTTACTTGGAAAATGTTATGACTTAACGTAGGTCAGTGTCCCCTGCATTATGTGATTTGGTGTGCATATATA
>NC_045436.1:6624873-6630253 GCF_002776525.5 Piliocolobus tephrosceles | reverse complement strand
AAAGTAATTTGGGGAAGCTCTTTAGACAGTTTACACTATTGGAGGAAAACTTTGTGATATGAATGGCTTTGAAACCAGCAGCAGCGAAGTAAGTCCTTTCTTGTGGGTATGGGTCCTGGAATGAATTGGGTTCAGGCCTACTTGACTCACCTGTTATGAGGATGCTCCTTGTGGAGCCAGGCCTTGTGGGTATTTGTGGGCAGTGCTTGACTTCTGAGGACATGGGCACATGTTTTCAAGAGGCCAGGCAAAATATGGTTGGCTGGGTGCCAGTTCCATGTGGCAGCCTCCAGTTAAGTGACATCCACATTCTGGTTACCATAAGGTAACCAGACCAAAGGTATACTGTAGAAAAGGTACATTTTAGGCATTTAGTAAACTAGAGGTATTGATAACTAATAATAACTAATAGTAATAAGTACTGCTGCAGAGGTACTAATAACTAATAGTAAATGTTAGACTCATTTAAGAGCTGGATTAGCAATCATTGCCTCTAGCATAACACAAACATTCTGATTTGAGAGTAGGACAGGGAGTAGGGGGTTAGAGAGGGTAGACGAGGTACAAGGGCCTCGTCTGACTTGGAGTGTCAGGGACACATTCATATCAGGGCTTTGGAAGGGCCTCTTGACTGGGGTTTGGTGTGTGGAGAGTGGAGAACTGAGTTGGGAAGCCTTTTCTTTCCTCCTAAATTCCACCCTGAAAACAACAGAAAAGCATCTTTGGCCTCTAGGACATGAAAATATTTGAGCATTAAGGGTCAGGTGCTAGGCTTGAGAAGCTATTTAAGCCAGGCTAAATACAACTTTAGTGGAGATGTGCTGAGAAATAGGTACACTGTTTCTTTTAGTAACTAGTGTTTAATTTTTAGAGAACACAGCAGGCCTTTTGAAAGCAGTTTAAGGAATGGGTGTGGAAGGGGGTGTGGGGGAAGGAAATCTCAGCAGAATGCTTTTAGATATTTCCTGTTATATAAATGCTACATACTTCTCATGCCTTCAGATGCGTAGCAAATAGGACTGAAGCCCATTGAGGCTTAGATTTAATTACTGTTACAAAGAATGTAGAAACTATATAGGTAATCAAAGAACCTTTAAAACTGTCACCAAATGCAACTTTTTCTTTTTCATCCAAATCTTATATTGTGGAATTTGAATGTGGTGTGATGAAATACACTTGGACAAAAAATCAGAGTGTTTGATTTTTAAAAAATGCTTTTGTTTAATTCATAACATTTTCTGTTGTAGTAAGAGTCTATCTTCAGGTAGACATTCCAGATGACAAAGTGTCTCATTTATGGAGTCCCCAAAATAACTCGATACTTTTATCTAGCTGTGTTTTAATGTGTGCTTGTGATGAAGACTGCTACACTGATATAATACTTTTAGTATCTACATGTAATTTAATAAGTTGAGATCTTATGTTAGTAATGAGAACTTAAAAATTAAATCGTTCTACTTCTAATTTTGTCCTACATTCTTTTTTTCTCTCATTTGTGTTCCTCCCTCCCCCAGATATAGCCAGGTTTATCTGTACTAGTGGCTGAAAGACACAGCTAATGAAAGCTTTTTTTTTTCTCTTCTTTGATTTCAGGGAAATTGATAGAATTGGGTAAGGCATTTGGGGCATTTGTCCACTGTAGCCTGTGGCATTCATGGATGAGAATAGCCATTGAACTTGTAAATGTTTTCTTTGTATACATGCCATATCTGTCAGGTTCATTGCAGTGCTCCTATGTGGGCAGAATGTCTCGATTTCAGAACTGGCTGTCACTTTGCTGCTCATTCTGGACGGGGCTCCTCGCTTTTGTGAACCATAGTGTTTTGTAAAGTGGAGCCTCATTATGTCTATCTCACAGGATTTTTTTACATATAAAGGAGTTGGAATACATGAGTGAAGCAGGCCTGAGTTCATGTATATTTGAAACATGCTTCGGCAGGACCATGAGAAGTCTTTCTTAGTTGGTGAACAACCGTGAGTCATTTACTCATTTCTTTTTAAAATTAATTCAACCAGTATTTGTTGAGTATGTACGATGTCTGTTACTCTGTGTACTCTGAAGTATACAAAGATCAGTGATTACAGCCCTGGACCCTCAGGTGTCTGGAGTATATAACTAGAAGGTAGTCAATATCATAAGAAAGGTAAGATCGAATGCTTTGGGATCCAGGGTCGCCAAAACCTTGTTGGATAAAGAGGTAATCTCTCAGCTCTGTGTCCTGAGAGCTAAAGCTCTTCTAAGTTGAAACAATGCTTTTCGTGAACTATCTCCTCACAAATTAGAAGCACAGAGTTCTGTAGATCTTGCACCACAGCTTAGACATGTAGTTGTTACCAAGGCACCAAGTGGTTTGGCAGTATGGTTTCTGTCCCAGCCTGTATGACGTCATATATGGATTTGTCATTTGCACCATGGAAGTTTCACATCAGGACAAACCACCATGGTTTGTGAACATGGGACATCTCTAAGGAAGACAGAACTTTCATGTGGCCACGGAGTGTGTTTCTTCTCTGTGTGAACTCGGGTGTTGATTTGTAAAAGGCACGCGCTGATTCGAGGAAACCTAATTTTATATATTGGAGTTAGACATACCTAGGAAATAATTCGTCCATTAGACATTTGTTGAGAACCTACTGTATGCTACACATTGTGGGGATAATAATGACACAAGCTAGTTAGGGAGAATAAAGCCTTTTATACACATAGTTTGAATACACGCAGAAATGATAAGTGAGAAGAGATACACGTGAAAAGTGTGGCAGAGATTTACGGGAGAGAGGGGTTATTTCTGATAGATGTGCATTTGAGTTGGGCTTTGTGTGGGAGCTATCATATCTCCCAGTCTGCTTGCGTCAGCCCCAGTTTGCTCCGGATGTCCTAATGTCCCATCCAATTAACATCTTTCTGGTCAAAATTATTCCAGTTTGTGTGATAAATTATATGGATGGTCCCCCTAGCTTTGATAATCAGAGAAGACTTGGCTTAGTGGAGATAGAGAACAGTCTAGGTAAAGATAAATGGCATAAATAAAAAACATGGGTGATGGAACACTTTGGTGCACGTAGAAAAAACATGTTTAGTTTGACTGTAGCTTTGGGAACAGGAAAAGGAATCACTGGAAATGAAGTTTGGGAGGTGAGTTGAGGTCAAATTTTGAGTATCCTGAATGCCAGACTAGATACCTTGATTTTATGTAGTTGGTCATGGAAATCTGTGGTTTTTTTTTTTTTTGAGACGCTGTCTCACTTTGTGGCACGCTCTCAGCTCACTGCAGCCTCTGCCTCCTGGGTTCAAGCAATTCTCCTGCCTCAGCCTCCCAAGTAGCTGGGATTACAGGCATGTGCCACCATGTCCAGCTAATGTTTTTGTACTTTTAGTAGAGACAGGGTTTCTCCATGTTGGCCAGGATAGTCTCAATCTCTCGACCTCGTGATCCATCTACCTCGGCCTCCCAAAGTGCTGGGATTACAGGCATGAGCCACCGTGCATGGCTGACTTTTTTTTTGTTTGTTTTTAAAGATTTAGAAAGATCCTTATATCTACTGCCAGATATACAAAAGGGCTCTTTTGGATAACAGGGATTTAAAACAAAATTCTTAGGACCCATTGCCAATTAAGGATCATTTGGATATTTTTCTAAATTAGTGGGAAAATAAGATATAAATTACTACAGTGTACCGTGAAATGTCACAAAACCTAAAAAAATCATTAAGTTTTAGAGCATGAATTGACTTTGGATCTTTGAGTCAACATTATCACTTTATAGAAGAAACTTGGCAATCAGACAGATTGTTAAATGTCAAAACTCTCCCAGCAAGCTATTCGTAGAGATGGGGTTAGAACCTAGATGCTCTGATTTCTTGTGCAGTGGGTATTTAACTTTACTATAGAGCTTTATTTTGGAGACTCCATTGTTTACTTTTGTTGGGGTCACATCAATGTCTGTGTCTTGACTTAGTTGTGATGGAACTAATCGTCCCATCCCTGGGTGTCATTGCCACTGTGTGCACTGGCGGTGGTAGACATTGTTAAGGATAAAAATGGAAAAATGAGGACAACAGATACCATTCTCATTCAGTGAAGTAGGGTTTTAAATTATGGCATGCGAATACAAGAGTTTAAAAGACTGTCTTTAAATATGAAATGTCATTTTTGGCATATAGTATTATGATTTTTTTTTCTTTTTTTTTTGAGACAGAGTTTCGCTTTTGTTGCCCAGGCTAGAGTGCACTGGCACGATCTCGGGTCACTGCATCCTCCGCCTCCCAGGTTCAAGCAGTTCTTCTGGCTCAGCCTTCCAAGTAGCTGGGATTTCAGGCGTGTGCCACCACGCCCAGCTAATTTTGTATTTTTAGTAGAGATGGGCTTTCTCCATGTTGGTCAGGCTGGTCTTGAACTCCCGACCTCAGAGGGTCTGCCCGCCTGGGCCTCCCAAAGTGCTGGGATTACAGGTAGGAGCCACCTTGCCCAGCCTCTAAAATTTATATGTGCATATTTAAAAAACATTCAGAAGTTGTAAAATCAACAGAATTGATCAGTTAGGTATAAACTTACAAATCATTGGCACATGAAACTTTTAATTTTACTTAATCATTATTGATGCTCCTTGAAATTTTATGTGTTGCTAGGCCGGGCACGGTGGCTCAAGCCTGTAATCCCAGCACTTTGGGAGGCCGAGACGGGCGGATCACGAGGTCAGGAGATTGAGACCATTCTGGCTAACACGGTGAAACCCCGTCTCTACTAAAAAAATACAAAAAACTAGCCGGGCGAGGTGGCGGGCGCCTGTAGTCCCAGCTACTCAGGAGGCTGAGGCAGGAGAATGGCGTGAACCCGGGAGGCGGAGCTTGCAGTGAGCTGAGATCCGACCACTGCACTCCAGCCTGGGCGACAAATCCGTCTCAAAAAAAAAAAAGAAAAGAAATTTTATGTGTTGCTATAAAGCTGTTAAAAGTTGAGGAAGGACTGACAAGTATGCTTCATGTGTTTTTTACACATTTATCGAAGACTGGAAAACCTGCTAGAAGAATTCTAAAAGAGCTGTAACACAGACGCAAAGCTTTTAGAAGAAAAAATTTTTTTTTTCGTAGAGGTGGCATTGCACTATGTTGCCAGACTATTCTTGAACTCCTGGCCTCAAGTGATTCTCCTGCCATGGCCTCCTAAAGTCCTGGGATTACATGTGTGAGCCACTGCACCTGGCCATGTTTTTCTTAATCATTATATTTTTGGGTGGCCATCAGAGAGACCCTGTAAAAAATATCATGTTGGGCCGGGCGCGGTGGCTCAAGCCTGTAATCCCAGCACTTTGGGAGGCCGAGACGGGCGGATCACGAGGTCCGGAGATCGAGACCATCCTGGCTAACACAGTGAAACCCC
>NC_045436.1:6604447-6624773 GCF_002776525.5 Piliocolobus tephrosceles | reverse complement strand
AAAAAAAAAAAAAAAAAAAAAAAAATATCATGTTGGTATGACCATGGTATACCTAAATAATAGGATGAATATCTTTATGCATATAAGCCTAATTTGTTTATATAATATAGTATTTATGTTAAAGGAAGCAAGTAATTTTGGAGATTTAAGACTGTGCATAAAGAAGCATTAAATAAAGTGCTACAAGTTCCTCTCAAACCAGTGAATTACTAAATTTCTAATAATTATATTATCAAATAAGTATTCATGTAAAATTATGTTTTCATTGCAGGAACACTTTTGAAAACCTGATTTCTAGCTTACTTTAATATAAGCAATCAGGTAGACATTTACCTAAGTAGAGAAGCTGCTATAAATCAATACTTTCTCATGGATACTAATTTGAGCTTCGAAAAACAGTATATTCAAAAGATGCTTTTATTTGGAAAGTAGGTTTTCAAGTTACTTGAAGGATAGTTGGTTTGTTGGGAAAAGTGAACAGAAAGCTATAGCAGAAATAATGCTGAGACGATTGGTATTCCAGATGCTTATTAACTTAAAAAGGCACAAGCGTTAGATTAACAGTTTCTGGGCCCTTTGCCAGAGATCTGTTTCCACTGTAGAAAATAGTGGGTCATGCTTGATCCATTATCTGTCTTAAACCAGATTCAGGAGGCAGACCTAGAGTCATAGTGAGGAGTCCAGCTAACCAGTTCAGCCTCACGGAGGCTCGAAGTATATAAACTAAAACATTCCATAGCCTTGCACGAACATGCTCTTCAGACACCTGACGACAGTTTCCGGGGCTTCCTTGGACAAACTTTCCAGCTCTCAAGTCCTGGAGTCAGTCATTAGGATGCCTGTGGGGTACGTGGACAGTGGGCGGGGTAAAGAGAAGAGCACTTTTGAGGAGAGCAGGTTTGGGAACATGTATTGCAAAGGGTTGGCACAGAGAGAGGTAAAAGTCCTGAAGGTGAAAGCTGGGAAGCCTGGGATGCTGAGATGCACTTTTGTGACATGATTTTACATTTCTATTGATTTTCGTACTATTTATCGAGAGCATGGTAGAAATAACAGGGAAGAGAAATAAATGGTCATCATGTTGTGATTTGTTTATGTATATTTTTTTAAAGTGACAGGGTCTCGCTCTGCCAGCCAGACTGGAGTGCAGTAGCACGGTCATAGCTTACTGTAACCTTGAACTCCTCAAATGGTCCTTCTGCCTCAGCCTCCTGAGTAGCTGGGACTACACCAGCTAATTAATTTTTTTTTTTTTCAATAGAGACAGAGTCTCGCTATATTTCCTAGGCTGCTCTTGAACTCTTGGCCTCAAGTGATCCTCCTCTCTCAGTCTCCTATTATGACATTTAGAAAAAGTAATTTCTTCAAATCAATTTGGTTTTCCACTTTGTAAAATGAAGAGAGAAGGCTGGGTGCGGTGGCTCACGCCTGTAATCCCAGCACTTTGGGAGGCCGAGGCGGGCAGATCACAAGGTCAGGAGATTGAGACCATCCTGGCTAACACGGTGAAACCCCATCTCTACTAAAAACACAAAGAAATTAGCCGGGCGTGGTGACGGGCGCTTGTTGTCCCAGCTACTGGGGAGGCTGAGGCAGGAGAATGGTGTGAACCCAGGAGGCGGAGCTTGCAGTGAGCCAGGATCGCCCACTGCACTCCAGCCTGGGCGACAGAGCGAGACTCAGTCTCAAAAAAAAAAAAAAAAGAAGCAATGAAGAGAGAAGGTAACTGATGAGAGCTTGCAGTGACATCCGTTATTTCAGATGCAACCATAAGGAAGCTTTTCTAATCAACGGCCTTCCTTTCTTCTTTGTACTGTTTACAGGGTTCTTAACACAAACTGCCTTAGGTTATAAACATTTATGCATGTGTCTTATCTTTCTAATTAGACTCAGTCTTTCCAATTAGCCTCATTGAGAACAGGGTTAAGGGTTAAAAAATAAAAGTGAAAACATTTATGGTGTGATTTAACTCTGTATAGAATACTTTTCATATATATTATTTGGTGTGTTTTAACAATATATTGACTGGGATTTCCAAATGAAAGCTAGAAGAACAAGGTATAGTATTTATGTTTCAAAATTTGATTTAAGATTCACTAGAGTTTAGTTATACTAAAAGTCTGTATTGGTAATAGCTTCATATTTTTATATTGTGTATTTTGGAGTACCAAAAAATATACTTTATGTAATCTCTGAGCCAATGTAACTAAAATTTTAAGAGATTTCTTTAGAGGTAAATTTGAAATCAGTAAATAAACATGGTACGGAAAGTTTTCTGACTTTTAAAATTAAAATTGGAAACTTGGTGGAAGATTTTAAAACTTTACGTTAATCAAAGTTGTATCTGTAAATGATTAATAAACACTCAAGTAGGTTCCCAAAGCAAAGACAGGCGTCCTGTGACCCACTACTCTCCCCCACACTTGATTGACTCTCTCTAGAGTCAACCACATTTACGTATTTAAAAGTTTCTTTTGGTATTTGCTGCTGTGTTTTTAAATAACTTCATCTATCTTAACTTTTCAGCTTTGGATTTTGAGAACTGACTTCCCGCCCTGGTTGAGGACTCAGCTTTCTAACTGTTGCCTTCCTCATGCACATGTGCTTCCCTCCCCTCATCCTCTTGGTGTTTTCTATCACCTTGTAAAGAAATCAGTAGTCTATGTTTACATTTTTATGACTATGTAAATATTATTCATGGATGACCTATCTGGTGTACTATGATTGCATTTCCTTTTGTTTTCTCTGTAGTTAATAATCATCTCTTTTTTCCATTGGCTTACTTCTCTATATTCCTATTACCAATTTGCGGCCAGAATTATAAATCTCTTTTCAGTACATTCCAACACGCTGTGTATTCTATTGGTTTGGAACCTCCTGCACCTTCTGTTCTTAATCTCCAGTTTGTCCTGGTTAATCACTGTAACTGCTGCACACTGTCATCCGATGGCTTCCTTCATTGTCATCTTGCAGGTTTCATCTGTCATTTTCCTGTGTTGAGTGCTCGTTTTCTGGTGTCGTGTCTTCCAGTTTTCTTGGTTTATTCTCTGTTTTGGTGGAGCTGCGTTGGAAAGGGAGCAGAGATTTGCTGAGGCTTTGCATCTCCACAAATGCCATTATTCTCTCATATGTGATTACTATTTTAGCTAGGGATGTAATTCCAGGTTGGAAGTAATTTGGAGTAAAAATTTGATGGTACTGCTTTACTGACTTGTAGCTTCCAATGTTGTGTTTGAGAAGTCTGATGCTTTTTTGTTGTTGTTGTTATTTGTTTGTTCCCTCACTGTGACCTGATTCCTCTCTGAAGATTTTAGGTTTTGTTTTTGCCCCTACGTTCTAAAATTTCACAGCGTTGGCGTTGATGTAGGCCTTTTGTAACCATTGTGCTAGGTGGGTCATATATGATCAAGAAACCAGTGTCCTTCAGATTCAGTTTAGGGAAATTTTCTTGCACTAGTACTTTGATAATATTTTTCTCTTTGTATTTACTTCGTTCTCTCGGGAACTCATGCAAGTCAGCTATTAGACCTCCTAGATTGGTTGTTCACTTTCCCTATCTTTTCCCTTCTTACTCTTTGGGAAATTTTGTAAACTTGATTTTTTAATTTGTCAGTAGATCATTTCTGCCATCATATTGTTCATTTCCAGGAATTTTTAAATTCTTTCCTCCAAATATTTATGTATGTATTTATTTACCTCCCCTCCCCTCCTCTCCTGTCTCTTCCCCTCCCCTCTTCATCTCACAGGGTGCTCTGTCACCCAGGCTGGAGTGCAGTGGTGCAGTTACAGCTCACTGCAGCCCTGACCTGACCTCCCAGGCTCAAGTGATCCTCCCACCTCATCCTCCTGAGTAGCTGGGACCACAAGCATGCACCACCATGCCTGCCTAATTTTTAAATTTCTTTGTTTTTGTGGAGGTGGGGTCTTGTTATGTTGCCCAGGCTGGTCTGAAACTCAGGCTTAAGCAATCTTCCTGCCTTGGCCTCCCAAAGTGTTGGGATTTCACACGTGAGCCACCGTGCCTGGCCATGTATTTCTATTTTGATGGTAACCTGTTCTGTCTCTCTGAAGATGCTAATTGAAGTTTTCTTCAGTATCTCTGAAGAAATGAATTCTTCAGTTTTATTTTTTCAGTGTTGTTTTAGTTTCTGCTTTCATTCTGGGGGACTAGTATTCTTAGCTTTTGCATTTGAGATAAGTAATACCAACCATTCTGGTTCTTCACTCCTTCCAGACACAGGAGACAGGGTTAACTTCCCTGCCTCCGTGTGACTTGTTTTGGCCAGTGGATTGCAAACAGAAGTGATGTGCACATCTCCCCTACTTGGGTGATTGATGCTTGTGTCGAGATTGGAGATGCCACAAGCACCCAAGATGCAGTCTGGAATGCTGCACACTGTGGGGGCCAGCTGCCCAGGGATTCGTCCAGAGCCACTTTGGACTGGGCTTGAATGGGAAGTAAATGTTTGTTGTTTTTAACCACTGAGACTTTGGTATTATTTTTTATTGCAGCGTTATCTAGCCTGTCCTGACTGAGACAGCTCTCAGTCATATTTAAGAATGAGGCACAAAAAGCTGTTTGGAAGCTCTCTACTAGTGGGTGGGGTAGTCATGTGGCAGTGATCTGGCTCAGCGTTTCCGTTAAGGCACTCCCAGATGTTCATGTCAGTAGCTCTTTTCTCTTGGTCTGGTTAGTTTTCCCAGGAAAACCCTCCAGTTCTCCCGCCTGACATATATAAGCCCAGCTCCTGGGCTCTGGAAACTGAGTAATGGAAGTAGGGCTTGGGACGCTTGCTGTTCAGTGTGTGCACACTCTCTTATGCTCCCTCTTTTTAATAAGATACTCCTTTCAGCAGTCCCAGCCACCTGGAAGTCCACAGCCCATCTGATTAAGTCTTTCTAGAGAATAAACCTTCTGTTTCTGTGCAGGTTGGGCAAAGGCAGGCGGCGGGTCTGACTGCTTCTTAACAGACTTCTAGCGAGTCCTCCATGGTCACACCCTCTGTCTGAAGTCTTTGGTGCTGGAATTCCTGAGCCATTTCAGGCTTTTGCAGTATGAATTGATCTGCTGCTGGGCTTTCTCTGTTACTAACCTAGGCTTTCTGTTTTTCACATCTGCTGAATCACTTACTACACTGCAATTTGCTCCCCACTGTCCCAATTTTTGTTGTTCTCATCCACTGACTTTCCCATTGTCCTTTTGTGTTTATGCCTTTTTAAAAATCCCCTTTCTGCTATTTTCTAGAGGGAATGTAGGTAAGCACATATATTAAATCTACGTAGTGTTTACCGGAAGTTCTTTAATAATGAATTTTATCCTCCCCAATTTTTATTTTGAAAAGTTTTAAACATAAGAAAAAATGAAAACAGTAGAATGGACACCAATATATATATCCTGCTCTTAGATCTGACAATTAACTTTTTGCCAATTTTATCTCCTTCTCCTCCTCCTCCTCCTCCTCCTCCTCCTCCTCTCTGTGCTCTCTTTCTCTCTCTCTATAATATTCTACAAGTATATATGGTATATGTAAGATAAATATATCTATGTCTATATTTTCTCTCTTGCTGTAACATTTGAAGGTAAGGTACAGATATTATGACCCTTCACTCCTAAATAGTTCGGCATACATTTCCCAGTATATATGGTATATGTAAGGTAAATATTATTTATGTCTGTATTTTCTCTCTTAGTGTAACATTTGACAGTAAAGTACAGACAGCTGTTATGACCCTTCACTCCTAAATAGTTCAGCATACATTTCCCAGGAACAAAAATATTCTCTTACAGGACTATAATTTATCATACCTATGGAAATTTAAAAAAATAGTTCCATAACATCATCTAACATCTAGCATATCTAACATCATCTAACATCTAGCATATCTAACATCATCTAACATCTAACATAAATTGTGTAGTTTCAAAATTTCTTATTTATTTATTTATTTATGTTTTTGTTTTTGTTTTTGAAACAGTGTCTCTGTTGCCCAGGCTGGAGTGCAGTGGTGTGATCTTGGCTCACTGTAGCCATGATCTCTTGAGCTCAGATGATCCTCCCACCTCAGCCTCCCAAGTAGCTGGAATCACAGGCACACGCCACCACACCCGGTTAATTTTTTGTAGAGATAGGGTTGTGTCATGTTGTCCAGGCTGATCCCAAACTCCTGAGCTCAAATGATCTGCCCATGTCAGCCTCCCAAAGTGCTGGGTTTACAGGTGTGAGCCACCATGCCTAGCCTCAAAAATTCTCTTGTAACTTTTTTTCCCTTAAAAATTGCGATCCCGTCGTGGTAAACATGCTGCAACTGGTTCTCTTTTGGACTAGAACAATTCCTCAAAGCATCGTTTTTTGTACTTGATTTTTTGCTTTTAATTAATCTTGAACAGAACTAGCACCTATAGAAAAGGATAAATAAAGACGAGTCCCTGATAAGGAGATGTCTGTGAAAGCATTGGGAAACAGCACATTTTGTTTTTTAATGGTTTGTTTTTCTAACCCAGGTGCTACTAATCTAAAACTTAGCCAAGCAATGCTTTGCACATTCAGTTAAAATAAAGAAGCAGTATTTGTCTTCACTGTGATGAAGAACTATATTTAGAGTTTCCCCAGCCCACCCCACTTCACCTTGCATACTTTGCCAGCATTCAGCCTCATGACTTATGTTTGCTTCAAATTGAATTTGAGTCTAAGTTCAAAGGGCATGGGTTTTTGTTTATGACTAAGGGCTGATCTCTGAAGTTAGTATAGTTATCAAACATTCCTCACATTCCATATGTCTAATTTTTAGTGCTTGGAGGATCTGGTGCTATGCCAGAGGAACATAGAGGCTAGAGAGCACACGGAAATACCACCGAAGAAAGTCTCCGTGTAAGCTATAAAAATTCAATCGTATGTTTAAATAGCAAAGCAAATAGTAGGTATGGGATTGATTTGTGGCATGTTAGTACCATTCTTTAGGCTGCTTAGGAACATTTCTTAGTTTTCTGTTGATTCTTGAAATTCCAGCCCTAGAACTTAAAAAAATCTGTGATTCTTTCAGTTTGTCTTTTAATTGTACTCAGGGACAGGATGAGGAGTTTTTTTAATTTTTTTATTTTTATTTATTTTTTTGAGACACAGTCTCACTCTGTCGCCCAGGCTAGAGTGCAGTGGCGCAATCTTGGCTCACTGCAACCTCCACCTCCCAGGTTCAAGCGATTCTCCTGCCTCAGCCTCCTGAGTAGCTGGGATTACAGGCACCAGCCACCACGCCCGGCTTATTTTTGTAGTTTTAGTAGAGACGGGGTTTCACCATGTTGGCCAGGCTGGTCTTAAACTCCTGACCTCAGGTGATCCACCCACCTCGGTTCACCAAAGCGCTAGGGTTACAGCCGTGAGTCACCAGGCCCAGCCCTTTTATTTTTAGTTTTATACTTTTTAATTTTTTTGAACCACTCAGACTTCATCCTTTCCTTCTTACTCTCACAGGGGAAGAGAAGAATGATCATCAGTGGCAAATGGCAGCTGCAGCCAAGCAACACCAGCCTCATACTCAGGGCAGAACGCCGTGCCCTCCTCGTGGAGGAGTTTTTCAATGCTGCAAAACAAATACTTGCAAAAGCTAAGCGTGACTTAGTGTATGGTCGAAGGGGTCACCATTGCAGATGTGGTGGTCACCAGAAGATAGGTTCATTGAACACATGATGAATGAGCAGCAGTCACTGTTCTAGCCACTAAGGACTACAGTGGTAGACAAAATAAGTCATGGGGAGGTAGGAAGGAGGACTAGAGCAATAAAGGAGATAAATTCAGACATGGTAATAGCATTAAAGAGAGAAACTGTATGACATAATAGAGAGTGAGTACTTTAGATAGACTCATGCATTGGTCAGCTCTGCTGGGGTCATAAGCAACCTGTAAGTATGTGACTTCCACGGGTGTCTTCTTCTAGCTCGTGTTATGTCGTCAACTAGAGAATAAAGTGAAATCATGTAAGTCAAAAATCTCAAGGCTGAGGATCATGAATGATCTGTGAAATCGTTTGGTCACTAAAAATGTGTTTAGAAAAAAATGCAAATTGGTCTTGGTGAAATGTATGCATAACACAAAAGAGTCAGATTATGACAATAAAAATAGAACCTTTGTAAATTTAATAGAAAACAATTTAATACAAAGAAATCAAAGAAGGAAATTGTAGGACCTTTGGTCAGAAGCTCCTTTGGTGTTTAACAAGGTTCAAGAGTAAATAAGGATGTTTCCTTTTCTTAATAAAGACATTATATATACAAAAAGTAGAAACAGACTGTAATAAAAACTTGAATCTGAGTTTAAAATGCCTTAGATGATGTTAGGAAAAAAAAAGAGTAACATTTATGAACATGGGCATACATTTTTTGGATGTCTGTAAATAGTCATCTTTGAATTGTTAAGCATGCTTTCTGGTATGTGCTTTTTCTCTGGCCTAAAAAGCTACAGGGGCACCGAGATTGACTGACTGACTCGTTTACCTTCCTAATGCTGTTTTAGGAAGCAGTTAGACTTGGTTTAATTGTCCAGTAATCTGGCCAGATGCCTCCGTGATCTTCACATTCTGGAAGGCCCGTGCTTAACTGAATTTCTTCTTCACTTGAGGACCCTGGAAGATCACTGAGAGTCAATGCTGGGTGACTCCATGTAGGTCAATTATGTAGAGATCCCTTAGTTAAAGACCAGGCCCTACTAATAGCATCACTATAGCATTAGGACATTGGTTCAGTTAAATCCCACAGAACCTCAATGTTCATGTGGCCAAACTAACATACTTTCTTCTTGGAGTTTATCCAAGCAAGATTAAGAGCTGAGATATACTGAAGTAACACCAACTTCACATTATGAACATTTTGAAATTTATTGTGAAATTCATTTATTTTGTCTCTAAATGTAACAATAGCTGTAGACTACAAAAAAAGCTAAAATCAGGGCCAGACATAGTAGCTGATGCCTATAATTTCAACTCTTTGGGATGCCAGTGTGGGAGGATCACTTGAGCCCAGGAGTTTACGACCAGCCTGGGCAACACAGTGAGACCCCGTTTCTTAAAAAAAAAAAAAAAAATTTTAAAACTTAGCCTGGCATAGTGGCACATACCTGTAATTCCTAGCTTACTCTTGAAGCTGAGGCAGGGGGATCACTTGAGCCCAGGAGTTCGAGGCTGCAGCAAGCTATGATTATGCCACTGCACTCCAACCTGGGCAGTAGAGCAAGACCCTAAAGTCCCTGAAGTCTTCCTGTGCTGCCCAGAATATCTTAAAAAAAAAAAAAAAAAAAAACAAGGTAAAAATCAGAGGATGGAACTGAAGCACCAGATACTTCCTCACAAGCTATTAAGGCTGAGTTAGTTCTTATAACTCTCCCCTGACAGCAGCTGTGCCAGGGCGCTTGCTGCATGGAAGCTAGGACTCAGTCTGATCTAGCTGAGCCCTCCCTTCGGAAGCAGCAGGCTGCAGGGCACATAACCGAGAACAACAGGTTAAGGCTAAGGCACCATGGCCCGAAGTCCCCTTAATGCAGGAGCTGCATAGCAGGCGGTGCTTTCCGAGGTTAACTTTATGAATCTGTGTCTGAGTAAAATAATTGTCAGTATCTAAGTTAGGGCTCATTCAAGGATATTCAATACAGTGTTGTTTTGGATACAATTAAAATGGCTATCATCAGTACCGGACTATACTGGAAAGGCTAAACTGTGTTCTAAGCTTATTATAAAAGATGCTCCCGTGACAGAAAATAAAATTTTTTAAAAAATTACTATAAAAAATAAGGTAGCAACATGAAAAGTCTCATAAATTATGTTGCTGAATGAGAAAAATGAACTTCAGAACGATGTGCACAGTATATTATATTTTCTAGGCTGTATGTAGAGAAGGGCCTGCAAGAACACGTACTGCCCCGGTGGTTGTGGACACTTCTGAAGAGAGGAGTGTGAGAACTGGAATGAGAGCTGGTGCTCAAAGAGACTTAGCATTATCCACTGTATTTTAATATTTTACAAGCAGGGTATATTCATGTATTTTTTTAACTAAAATCTTGTATTAAAAGTAAGATTTTTTTTAATACTTTATGTTCTAGGGTACATGTGCACAACGTGCAGGTTTGTTACGTATGTATACATGTGCCATGTTGGTGTGCTGCACCCATTAACTCATCATTTACATTAGGTGTATATCCTAATGCTATCCCTCCCACACAGACCCCGGTGTGTGATGTTCCCCTTCCTGTGTCCAAGTGATCCCATTGTTCAGTTCCCACCTATGAGTGAGAACATGTGGTGTTTGATTTTCTGTTCTTGCGGTAGTTTGCTGAGAATGATGGTTTCCAGCTGCATCCATGTCCCTACAAAGGACATGAACTCATCCTTTTTTATGGCTGCATAGTATTCCATGGTGTATATGTGCCACATTTTCTTAATCCAGTCTGTCATTGATGGACATTTGGGTTGATTCCAAGTCTTTGCTATTGTGAATAGTGCTGCAGTAAACATACGTGTGCATGTGTCTTTAAGATAGCAGCATGGTTTATAATCCTTTGGGTATATACCCAGTAATGGGATGGCTGGGTCAAATCGTATTTCTAGTTCTAGATCCTTGAGGAATCACCACACACTCTTCCACAATGGTTGAACTAGTTTACAGTCCCACCAGCAGTGTAAAAGTGTTCCTATTTCTCCACGTCCTCTCCAGCACCTGTTGTTTCCTGAGTTTTTAATGATCACCATTCTAACTGGTGTAAGACGGTATCTCATTGTGGTTTTGATTTGCATTTCTCTGATGGCGAATGATGATGAACATTTTTTCATGTGTCTGTTGGCTGTATGTATGTCTTCTTTTGAGAAGTGTCTGTTCATATCCTTTGCCCACTTTTTGATGGGGTTGTTTGTTTTTTTCTTGTAAATTTGTTTGAGTTCTTTGTAGGTTCTGAATATTAGCCCTTTGTCAGATGAGTAGACCGCAAAAATTTTCTCCCATTCTGTAGGTTGCCTGTTCACTCTGATGATAGTTTCTTTTGCTGTGCAGAACCTCTTTAGTTTAATTAGATCCCATTTGTCAATTTTGGCTTGTATTGCCCTTGCTTTTGGTGTTTTAGACATGAAGTCCTTGTCCATGCCTATGTCCTGAATGGTATTGCCTAGGGTTTCTTCTAGGGTTTTTATGGTTTTAGGTCTAACATTTAAGTGTCTAATCCATCTTGAATTAATTTTTGTATAAGGTGTAAGGAAGGGATCCAGCTTCAGCTTTCTACTTATGGCTAGCCAGTTTTCCCAGCACCATATGTTAAATAGGAAATCCTTTTCCCATTTCTTGTTTTTGTCAGGTTTGTCAAAGATCAGAGGGTTGTAGATGTGTGGTATTATTTCTGAGGGCTCTGTTCTGTTCCATTGGTCTATATCTCTGTTTTGGTACCAGTACCATGCTGTTTTGGTTACTGTAGGCTTGTAGTATAGTTTGAAGTCAGGTAGCATGATGCCTCCAGCTTTGTTCTTTTGGCTTAGGATTGTCTTGGCAATGCAGGCTCTTTTTTGGTTCCATATGAACTTTAAAGTAGTTTTTTTCAATTCTGTGAAGAAAGTCATTGGTAGCTTAATGGGGATGGCATTGAATCTATAAATTACCTTGAGCAGTATGGCTATTTTCACGATATTGATTCTTCCTATCCATGAGCATGGAATGTTCTTCCATTTGTTTGCGTCCTCTTTTATTTCACTGAGCAGTGGTTTGTAGTTCTCCTTGAAGAGGTCCTTCACATCCCTTGTAAGTTGGATTCCTAGGTATTTTATTCTCTTTGAAGCAATTGTAAATGGGAGTTCATTCATTATTTGGCTCTCTGTTTTTCTCTTATTGGTATATAAGAATGCTTGTGATTTTTGCACATTGATTTTGAATCCTCCCTAACTCATTTTATGAGGCCAACATCATCCTGATACCAAAGCCTGGCAGAGACACAACAAAAAAAGAGAATTTTAGACCAATATCCCTGATGAATATCGATGAAAAAATCCTCAATAAAATACTGGCAAACCAAATCCAGCAGCACATCAAAAAGCTTATCCACCACGATCAAGTGGGCTTCATCCCTGGGATGCAAGTCTGGTTCAGCATACAAAAATCAATAAACGTAATCCAGCATATAAACAGAACCAAAGACAAAAACCACATGATTATCTCAATAGATGCAGAAAAGGCCTTTGACAAAATTCAACAGCCCTTCATGCTAAAAACTCTCAATAAATTTGGTATTGATGGAACGTATCTCAAAATAATAAGAGCTATTTATGACAAACCCACAGCCAATATCATACTGAATGGGCAAAAACTGGAAGCATTCCCCTTGAAAACTAGCACAAGACAGGGATGCCTTCTCTCATCACTCCTGTTCAACGTAGTGTTGGAAGTTCTGGCCAGGGCAATCAGGCAAGAGAAGGAAATAAAGGGTATTCAGTTAGGAAAAGAGGAAGTCAAATTGTCCCTGTTTGCAGATGACACGATTGTATATTTAGAAAACCCCGTTGTCTCAGCCCAAAATCTCCTTAAGCTGATAAGTAACTTCAGCAAAAGTAAGATTTTAAAAATTATTTTCAAAAGACCACCAGCTGCTGTGTGGAGAATGGGTTATAGAGGGATGAGAGTGGAAATGTAACAACTAGTTAGGAAGTTAATCTGGGCAAGAGAAGCTAATAGGTTGGATTAGAGAGGTGGTGGTGGAGAAAAATGTTGTAAATGAGGCTGTGTTCTGGAGGGTGAACCTGCAGGATGTTGATGGAGAGGGAGGCATCAAGGATGACCTCCTCCTGGGTTGTGACGGGAGCATCTGGGTTGATAATGGTACCATTTTCCAAACCGAGGTAATTTGGGGGAGGAATGGGACTGGGGAAGTGGTCGTGAGGGGGAAGTTAAGAGTTGTTTTTTATGAGTTGTTTGATATGGCCATTAGATACATTGCTGTAGAATGATCAAGGAGATGCTCTCTGATCAATCTGGACCTCTGAGGGAATGTCTGCCTGGAAATTGCTCACTCACTGTTTTCTCTGACAAACATTGAACACTATGTAGCATGTATGTGCTTGGCATGCAGAGATGAATAAACCACTAGGAACCCGGTGAACTGAACAGAGAAGTCAACTAAAAAATGTAAACAGTGTGAACTATTTGAATAGGAAAATACTTCCAAAGCTTAACAGTGTCACTAAATAGTGACAGCTTTGGGAACGTGATGTCTTGCCCAAGAAGATGATGTTTGAATTAATTTTTAAGGACATTGAATCTTAGAAGAAGACAACTATTGAAGTGTAAAACTGTAAAAGGGGCAGGATGGTGGAAAAGTGGAGGGAGAGAAGATGTTCCAGGTGGAGAGAACTGCACGTATAAAAGATATTTTTACTACCTGTGTGTCAGGCCTGCTGGCTTCTTCTTGACCTCTCCTGGGCTTCTTTTGGTAGATTTTTTAGTAGTTGGTGTCATAGGCATCTGCAACGCGGATGTCCTGCCTCTGAACTGTGAATTAGTAATTCTGTGCTTTGCCATCTTCTCTCATGATTTCCTTGTATTCATGAGGAAATGTAACAAGATGTTGCTGGTACTAGCTGACATTTCTTTCTTCTTAGATGTTTAGTACTCGTAGAATACTGTGCCTGTAACTCATGCCAACCATGTTCTGAAACCTGGCCAGTCCCACCAAGCTTGAAGTCTATTTATTTATTTATTTATTTATTTATTTATTTTGCCTCTCAAAAGCTAGACTGGGATGCAAACATTTATAGCAACATCATTCATAGTAGCTAGAAGTGGAAACAATCGATCTGTAAACTGGTAAATGGATAAACAAAATGTGGTATCTGTGCAGTGGAATACCATTCAGCAATAAAAAGAATGAATTCTTAATGCATGCTATATAATAACATTATATATCTTGAAAACATTTTGCCAAATGGTAGAAGCTAGACACAAGAAACCACAAATTGTGTGATGTTATGTGCAATTCCAGAAAGGGCAAATCTGTAGGGACAGGAAGCAGATGAGTGGCTGCCTGGGGCTGGGACAGGGAGATTTCCCACAACTTGAAAAGACTTACATGAACTACCTAGTCTACAGATGTTGAAAAATATTAAGAAAAACCTATGGCACGAACGCATAAAATATATGTAGATACTAGACTGTTTTATTGTGTACTGCCATAAAATATACACACCATTATAAGACATTAAAATTTATCAGAACTTATGCACACATTACAGACTGTACATGATGCCATTTGCAGTTGAGAGAAATGTAAACAACTGTGAAGAGGCAGTGTTAAATCATAACTGCATATAATTAACTATAATACATACAATACTCTGTAATGATTGCAAAGCCACCTTCTGTTGTTATGGTGAGCTCAAACGTGGGGAGCATCAGCTCAAACGTGGGGAGCGTCCACTCAAAGTGCCCTGTGATGCTAATCATCTCTGCGTGAGCAGTTCCTCTCTCTGGTAAATTGCATATCACAGTCAAAAGTGATTTCTCACAGTTCTCAAGTATTTCTCGTATTTAGTGCAGTCCCGCAAACCTTGAGTACACCATGGGACCCATACAAAGTGCCACTTGTGAAGCTGGAAGTGCTCCCAAGAAGTGGAAAAAAGTAATGACCTTACAAGAAAACGTTGAATTGCTTGATATCTATGATAGATTGAGGACTGCAGCTTAGGTTTCCACCATTTCAGATGGACAATTCATGGTGTATAAACAGATAACCTAAACTTAAAACATCAATAAATACAGTACTGTAAATGCATTTCTTTTTTTTTTTTTTTATGGTTTTCTTAATGACTTTTTCTTTTCTCCAGTTTAATTTATTTTAAGGATACAGTTTATAATACAGTGTACAAAATATGTTACTTGACTGTTTCTGTATTGGTGAGGCTTCTGGTCAACAGTAGGCAATTAGTAATTAGGTTTAAAGGGAGTCAAAAGTTACACGAGAATTTTCAACTGTGCAAGGAGTTGGCATCTCTAACCCCTGCATTGTTCATAAGTCAACTGTACGTAAGTTTATACATGGACTGAAAAAATACCGAAGTATTGGAATAGATGTCACTCTACAGGAAAGTGAAGCAAGGACTTTAATAACAGTGTATTTTGTTATTTTCTGTATTCTTCACAATGAGAATCTAATAACTGTACAAAATGTGTATTTTTAAGTCAACATTGAAAATTATAGTATATGTAGAGTTTAGTTTGATAACAAAATATGATGTATATTTTGTACATAGTATTATATCTACATGTGTCTATATTTATTTAAAAAACCTAGCCTAGAGTGAAACACGTCACATTGTTGACTGGGGTTACTCCTATGTGGAGAGGTTACAGAGATTTTTTAAAGTCCTCTCAGTTTCTTAAGTTTTGATAAAAATAGTATAGGTATATTTTAATCATTTAACCTCTTCAAAAGGGAAGTTGTGACCCTTCAGAAAGGTGTGTGCCATGTGTCATTTCTTTGTTTTTCTGACTGGAGCTCATTCTCCAGACTGAATACTCAAGCCTCTTCTAGTCTTCGTCCACGAGCAATTATTGTCCACCATGAAATTTACTGGCTGTGTGTTGAACTACAGGTAGGGAATTGAGGCAGCCTTGGTGGATTTCTGTTATTTGTTTGGACCATAATCCTTTTTAAGTTCTCTGCCTCTCTCAAACACTCCTACCTTCTTTGCTGGCATAGCCACTTAAAATTTCAGACCATTTTTCAAAACCAGATAATCTGACAAGCAAACATTACTTGGCACTTAGGAGAGAAAAAGAGATTCAGGTTAAAGTGTTTGACCACTTTGTTTTCTTCCATGGCATAAAAATACTTTAAAAACTTGCTGAATTATTGAAACACATGAGATAAATTCTGTTATGTCTTTGTCACTTAAGTCTGTTTTCTGTTGAGATATTCATTGTGATACATAATGTAATGATAACAAAACTAAATCACAAGACCAAATACTTTGATGCAGCATTGAAAGATTTTCTTGCGTCTTGTTCTGTTGTCAGGAAACATATGTATCAACTAACACCTTAATACCAGCCTTCATATTGTTATTTGAATAAATGCACATACTATCACTTCTGTGTAAATAGAACATTTTTGAAAGAATAAATTACAACCCTTTCATGATATAGTGGACGTTTTCTTTCTGCCTGCCTTCCTGCCCTTCTTCCATTCTGTCAACATTTATCATGTGTCGACTGTGTATGAGATAAGCATTAGGCATTGTGCTAGAGAGCGAGAAGAAGGCAGGGTCCCTGCCTTTGAGAAGCTCATGGTTTAGGCTGGAGACTGAGTCTGAGTGTAGTAACATGCCTTAGGTGGCAGCTGATCCTTGTGGATGTGGGACAAGATTCTTGCAACACAATCAAGAATAGTATTTCTAGGTTAAATGGAATTAACATTTTTAAAAATTTAAATATTTTTATTCCAAGTGCTGGGGTACATATGCGGTAATGTCCAGGTTTGTCACATAGGTAAATGTGTGTCATGATGGCTTGCTGCACCTGTCACCTCATCATCTAGGTATTAAACACAGCAGGCATTAGCTGTTTTCCCTAAGGGTCTCCCTTCTCCAACCTGGAATCAACATTTTAATGGTTTTTTAACATTGCCAAATTGTTTCTTAAAAGGACTGTATCGAGTTACAAAGTCACCAGCAATGAATGAAAGTAGCTGATGTCCCACATCCTCACTAGAGTGAGTTTCATCACTAAGACAAAGCAAAACAGCCTGAAGCCGTGACTCATACCTGTAATCTCCACACTTTGGGAGGCCAACGAGGGCAGATCACTTGAGCTCAGGAGTTTGAGACCATCCTGGGCATCAGACCTCATGTCTACAAAGGAGAAAAAAGAAATTTAGCCAGGCGTGTTGGTGTGTACCTATAGTTCCAGCTCCTTGGGAGGCTAAGGTGTTAGAATGGCTTCAGCCTGGGAGGTTGAGGCTGTAGTGAGCTGAGCCATGATCACCACTGCACTCCAGCCTGGGTGTCAGTGAGACCCTGTCTCAAAAAAAAAAAAAAAAAAAAAGACATAAACTTGATATTTTAATAGGCTTAAATTTTAGCCTCATTGTTTTATTGTATTTGGCATTTGTTTTTATTATTAGTGATGTTTAACATTTTCCCATGTGTTTTACTATCTTTTGTGAAAATATTCACTTAAAGTCTTGACATTATTACATACTTGCTACTCCTTTTGAAAACCAACTTACTGAAGTGAAATTCACCTAATGTAAATTAACCATTTAAAATGATCAATTCAATGGCATTAAGTACATTCACAATGTTGTGCAACCAACCCCTATATGTAATTTCAGAACACTTTCATCCCTCCTCCATGGTACCCACTAAGCAGTTTCTATTTGCCCCTTTCCTTGTCACCTGTCAACCACTAACCTACTTTCTGTTTGTATGCATTTGTGAACTATTTCGTATAGTGGAATCATACAATAGTGATGTTTTGTACCTGGCTTCTTTCACTCCGCGTAATGTTTTGGAGGGTCATCCATATTGTAGCGTATGTATTTCATTCCTTTTTGTGACTGAATAATATTCCATTTCCTGTATATACCACAATTTTTTATCCATTCACCTGTTGATGGGAATTTGGGCTCTTTCCATCTTTTGGCTGTTATGAATAATGCTGCTGTTATCATGCACACACGTATTTATTCGAGTACCTGTTTTCACTTCCTTTAGAAGTAGACCTAGAAGTCGTAGTGTGGGATCATATGGTAATTCCATTTTAACTTTTTGAGGAATTGCTAAACCATTTTCTACAGAGGCTGCACCATTTTACGTTCCCACGCACAATGTACAGGGTTCCCGTTTCTCCACATCCTTGTCAATACTCATGTCTTGTGTGTGTGTTTTTTTCATAATAGCCGAAATAGTGGGTGTGAACTGGTGCTTCACTGTGGTTTTGATCTGCATTTCCGTAATAACTAATGATGTTGAGTACTGTTACTATTTGTATGTAAGTGAGAAAATAAAGGAAAAAGAAAGCCTTGCTCTTGAAGTTATTTTCAAATTAGTTTAGTATCCTTTGAAGAAAGGAAATGTTTACTTAAAATTAAATGAAGTGTCCTACTATTCCGAATAGGAGGGCTGTTAAGCCATTAAGTCTGTTTAAATATTTCATCGTTTTCATAACAGAGATACTTGTAAAGCCTCCAGGTTTGTTTTTAACTTGAGCTTGTTTTCCCTTTTTCGGTCACCTGGTTGGGTTAGGGATCCAACCTGATTTATGCCTTTTAAACAATAGCACTCAGGGTGAACTTCTGGTCCCTGAAGTTTACCAATCAGTATTACCTCAGAACTTAGAGATGTGAATCCTCAGGTCCTTCCCAAATCTACTGAGTCGGAAACTTTTAGGGCGACCCCAACAGTCTGTGTTTTCATACGCCTTTCAGTTGAGTCAGATCCGATGCACGCAGAGGTTTCAGAACCGCTACTGTAAACCAGCATTCTCAGGTTGATTCTGTGATAAACAGCTCTTGTGGGAGGTGTAATCCACAATGTTGGTCTCATTAGCACCAACTTTTTTTAGCTTAAGTAGTCAGACAATGTGAACAATTAACTTGGAATCATATTATAACCTCCTATTTAAGAAAGCATAAAGCATACATTTCTACCTAGAAATTGCAATTCAGTTTACAAATCATGTGAAAAAGAGGAAAGTATTTTTCAAAAGTGACTTTTGATCTTTGGCCAAATAATGAAGTAATTTAAGAGGCACATACCCATGATGTATATTTTTCCTGTTACTTGTATTTTTTCAATTTTTTGGCCCTGCTTTTCATGAGCTATGTTTCCTTTTATTTGTGACTAGACTTTATTTTTTACTTATTCAGAGCCAACATTGTGAAGGTTTTTAGTGCGAAGGCCTATGCAGCAGAGCTTGCAATCACCACTGCCCTATAGTACAAATGTTGACTGGAGGGAGATGTGTGTGTGACCCAAACACATGCTTATTTGAAGAGGAGTGTTTATTTTTTTCCCTGCACAGGCTATTCAAATGTAAAAAGTATATCTACTTTGCAGAGTTTTATGAGGATTTAACTCACACATTGATGTATATTAGAGCATGTGTGGTACATGATAAGCATTCAGTAAGTGTTTTATATTGTTAGTATAATTGCTATATGTGAAATTTGACCTTTTCTTTAACATAGAATATTGTAAGCATTGAAGCTTTTGCACATACCATATCTGGATCCCAAAACCCAACAGCCTGAGCCATGTGCCTTTTCAAAGGCAAATCACCCACAAATACTGTCTTTCAAGAGTGTATTCATGAAGTAACTGTAGGATTAAGTGTTAGGTGGCAGAAGGGAAATTCTATGATAGGGCCTTCTAAAGTCCTCCTGTTTACAGCCTCTCGGTTAGGATGAGGGGATGGTTAAGAATGGTTAGTAAGTGAATGTCAGTAGAAGAGTCAGAAAGTTTGACGAAAAGTTTTTTAGGGTAGTGGGGATTGAATATATTTATAGACTGAAGGAGAAAAAACTAACCATATGCGAAGAGATAAATATCAGATAATAAGAGATGGAATGAGATTGCAGAGTGGAGAAGAGTGGCTGGGGTAAGGGCAGGAGACTGGCAGGCTAGCCTGGAGAGGGGATGTGAAACATGTGGAGAGGAGTGGGGTGTGTGGGTCTGGGGGAGCAGACCTGGGAGACAGCACAGTTGTGTTCAGGTATTTGAAGGTCTGTCATGTGGAGGAGGTATCAAACCAGTTCTCCTTGGTACCAGGCGACAAAACTCATGCCAGCTGTAGGAGGACCAGACCTAGGACCAATAGAGGGGAGAATGTCTGAGGACCCAAGCAGGTGCAAACATGACATGAACTAATCTGAAGAAATGATCCTGTTTAGGCTACCTCGTTATGTTTCCTGCCAGCTCTGTAGCACTGGGTGAATCAGTTAAATCTTGGAGCAACAGTCTCCTTCCTAACCCATTGCACCAGGCTAAGGGCCTTCCTGGCCAAGTCCTAGTGTGACAAATTAGTTATCTGCTTGGCTGTCCTTACCTTGGCTCCCCAGGGCAAGGACCAAGTCCTTTCCTTGTTATATCCCCCCACTGCACACAGACAGGATCTAAAACACAGGACTCTGTGACACATGTTTTATGTTTCACATAAAACACAAAATTCTGGATGTATCACATACAGAATTAAGTCTGTAAAAAATGGGAATGGGGCTGGGCGTAGTGGTTCACGTCTCAGCACTTTGGGAGGCCAAGGCGGGTGGATTACCTGAGGTCAGGAGTTTGAGACCAGCCTGGCCAACATGGTGAAACC
>NC_045436.1:6595851-6604437 GCF_002776525.5 Piliocolobus tephrosceles | reverse complement strand
GCCAAGGTGGGCGGATCACCTGAGGTCAGGAGTTTGAGACCAGCCTGACCAACATGGAGAAACCCTGTCTCTACTAAAAATACAAAAAGGTAGCTGGGCATGGTAGCGCATACCTGTAATCTTAGCTACCCGGGAGACTGAGGCAGGAGAATCACTTGAACCCGGGAGGCAGAGGTTGCAGTGAGCCAAGATTGTGCCATTGCACTCCAGCCTGGGCAACAAGAGTGAACTCTGTCTCAATAAATAAATAAATAAATAAATAATTAAAAAATAAAGACTAGGAATACCCATTTTGAAGAATTGTTGTTAGGGCTAAATGAGATAACATATGAAACAACCTTGCATAAATCTTGGAACATAATAGACAACTAATAAAATTCGTTTCGTTCCTTTCTGAAATAATTAATATGTCACAAAATGATCTTCAAAATATTGAGTAACTTGTCTAATAAACAATAATATAAGTTGCCAGACACCTAAAAGGGCTCATGGCAGGAAGAAAAGGGGAGTGAGGCTAGGCTGGAGCCTCCAGATGTTGCGCAGTCTATTTTTTTGTCTTTAGGTAAAGTGATTTTAGGAAGAGATGATTCTCCCCATTGTGACTCGTTCTTTTGTTTTGTTTTTGAGACAGTCTCACTCTGTCACCCAGGCTGGAGTGTAGTGGTGTAATCTTGGCTCACTGCAACCTTCACCTCCCAGGTTCAAGCAGTTATCCTGCCTCAGCCTCCCGAGTAGCTGGGATTACAGATGCCCACCACCATGCCTGGCTAATTTTTGTAATTTTAGTAGCGATGGGTTTTCACCATGTTGACCAGGCTGGTCTTGAACTCCTGACCTCAAGTGAACTGCCTGTCTTGGCATCCCAAAATGCTGGGATTACAGGTATTAGCCACTGCACCTGGCCGATTGTGACCTGTTCTAATATCTGTTTATTTTCTAGAAAGTCTATGTGATATGACTTCTTTCTTTTTTTGTTTTTGTTTTTGAGATGAAGTCTCGCTCTTGTCCCCAGGCTGGAGTGCAATAGCCCGATTTTGGCTCACTGCAACCTCCACCTCCTGGGTTCAAGCGATTCTTCTGCCTCAGCCTCCTGAGTAGCTGGGATTACAGGCGTGTGCCACTATGCCTGGCTAAATTTTGTATTTTTAGTAGAGACGGGGTTTCCCCAAGTTGGCCAGGCTGGTCTCGAACTCCCAACCTCAGGTGATCCGCCCACCTTGGCCTCCCAAAGTGCTGGGATTACGGGCATGAGCCACCGCACCTGCCCTTCTAATATGACTTCTTTCTAATAATTTAAGGTACTTTCCTCACACACAGGGAACTAATCTCATTATTATTTTCCAAAGTGGTTTGTGTAATTTTTCTTAAAAGCTATTTTTTTTTTTCTTGTTGCCTCTATCCACTATTTTCTACTATTCTCCTTTGTCTGTTTCTTTTTGTTGCTAGTTTCCCTATCTAGTGATAGATAGAAGTTGTTGGCCAGGTCTGGTGGCTCATGCCTGTAATCCCAGCACTTTGAGAGGCTGAGGGAGGTGGATTGCCTGAGATCAGGAGTTTAAGACCAGTCAGGCCAACATGGTGAAACCCCATCTCCACTAAAAATACAAAAAAATTAGCCGGGCGTAGTGGCGGGCGCCTGTAATCCCAGCTACTGGAAAGGCTGAGGTAGGGGAATTGCTTGAACCAGGGAGATGGAGGTTGCAGTGAGCCGAGATGACGCTACTGCACTCCGGCCTGGTTGACAGAGCGAGACTCAGTCTCAAAAAAAAAAAAAGAAAGAAAGAACAAAAAAGTTGTTTTGAGGGGACTAATTGACATCATTATAAATGAAGATTCTTTTAGGACTGTGGAAAGATTTCTAGTGCTTTATCCTTGCTTTAAAATTCAAGTTGTGAAACACATCTTACTCCTCTCTGTTCTCTTAGAGCAATTCAGTAATGTTCCTGTGAGCAGATTCTGTAGTAATCATAAGCAGTTGACAGTATGAGCTCTGCTTTGTGTTAGCTAAACAATGAGAACAACAGATGCTACAAAGTAAAAATAACTGTTAAGACCTTTAATGTTTGTGCTAAACTATACATTTGGGATGCTCTGAATTGTGGCAAGAGTTTTAGTAACCTGAAATGTTTTTTTCAAGTGCTTATTCATTTAGTGCAATTAGTACAAACTCAGTTTTTTTTGGAGTTGTACTTGTACTCACACGGTATTCACCATCATGTAATTGTGAAGTAAACAAATAAATCACTGTATGGCATCTCATATCATAGGACACGTATTTGAGTTGACAATAAATATTAAATGAGTGTGAAAGAATGATATAATGCCGGCAAGGAGAGGAAATACCATGCAGAGTTAAATTTTGCATATAAACATTGGCGAAGTGCTGCAGTAAATTACCGTTTTCTTCATAATATGAAATTCCTTTGCACAGTGCAAAGGAAGACCTTTTTAAGCAAACAGTAATTTCTGGAATTCAGCATAAAGACTCTAGTTAATTTCAGGATTTTGTTGTTGTTGTTGCTTGTTGTTGCTCCTTTGCAGGGAACCAACCAAAAACAAACTCCATCCATTTTTACTTACTTAACTCAAAGAAAGCTTGAATGTGTAAGACATTCCTTATGTACAACAAGAAGAAGAAATTTAAAAGTTAATTAACATTTCAGTTCACTGTATTTGTTTTAATTTATATTGTTTGTAATTTTGGAATACATCTGTTAGTTCTTTTTGCTTTGTGTTAAACTTCTTAGTACATCATAGTAATATTTTCTTTTTATCAGGATAGCACCACAATTGGGTCCTTAATTTGTTTGGAACCTAATAATGTTGTCTATTTATATTTTATAATTTGCATAAGAATTCAGTCCTAAAATTTTAATATTTGCAAATATCTATGTAATGGTTTTACTTATTGATAGAATGCAGAGAAAATATATATGTTTATCCATATATAGAAAATAAAGTATTAAATTGATATTTGAAGGAACTCTGCAAAGAAATTTTTGTATTAAAAATTTTAGGAGTGGAATCTTCTGAATTTTTCAGAGTTCACAATTACATGTATACCTACAGATGTAATTGTAGTCTTAGAACAGTGATAATTAAATGCTTATCTGCTAACCAGTTAGTGGAACAAACTGGATTATTTCCAATTATAATCAAGTTACTACTAACTTGTAATGTGAGAGCACATGCTCTCAAGCTTTTATAACTTCTTATTCTTAAAGTAATAAGTATATTCCTGCCATACTCATGCTTAAGCACATCGAATTGGTGCCTGGGTAATACTGGTCTAACATTTCTCTTTTGTCACTTAAACTTATCATTCTCATGTTTCCTCCTTTTTCATTTCTTTAAGATGCATGTGCCTTTTAGACAGCATTGATAATGGAGTTAGTGAAAGAGAATCATCAAACAATGATATAGAGGGTGACCTGGCACAGGAGCTCTATCTAGTTGCTTTATTGAGGTAGTCAAAGAGACCATTTATGTAGACAAGGAGGTGTCCTAGGGTATAGGGATTTTTGATATGGTATCTCACTCTTTGTCAAAAGAAAAATCAGTTTTCTGGGGCAGTTTTGATACAAGACAGAATTTGAGCACAATTCTAAGAATAAATTGTTTTGCATTTGAACTCAGATTGAGTTCAAATATACTCCATGTTTACAAAGTGAATGTGGCAAGTTGCCACATTTGAGCATATTGCTTAATGTGTTTGAGATTCATTTTACTCATCTAACATATATTGAAGCTTACCATTTCTCGGGTGTTATACTGTTTAGTTCTCATCTAAACTTAATCTTTCCTCCTATTCCCTTAAAAAAAATACATTAGGAAACTAGGGCTTTTAAGGCTAATAACTTGCTCTAGGTTGTATAGTGAGTAAGTGGCAGAATAAAGATTTGAGCCCAGATCTCTTTGATACCAAATTTCAAGCTCTTGACTTCTAAGCCCGTGGTTCCCACACTTTAGTGTGGAGCAGAAGTACCTGGAAAGCATACATTGCTGGGACCTAGAGTTTCTGATTCTACAATAGGGCTCAAGAATTTGTATTTCTATTATTTTTTAAAAATCATTTTAGTTTTTTTTAGAGACAGGGTCTTGCTCTGTTGCCTAAGCTGGAATTCAGTGATCATGGCTCACTGCAGCCTTGAACTCCTGGGCTCAAGTGATGCTCCCACTTTGGCTTCCCAGAGCGTGGAGATTACAGGCATGAGCCACCATGCCTGGCTAATTTTTTATTTTTTGTAGAGACAGGGTCTCACTGTGTTGCCCAGGCTGGTCTTGAACTCCTGGTCTCACCCATCCTCCTGCCTCAGCCTCCCATAGTGTTGGAATTACAAGTGTGAGCCACGGTGCCCAACTAGAATTTGTGTTTGTAACAAGGTCCCAGATGTTGACGCTGCTGGTTCTGGGAGCTGTATTCTGAGAACCACAGTTCTATGCTGTGCTGCCTGACTTGATTCCTCTGAGGGATAAATGAGAGCTCACATGTGCTTGTGTTAATAATCACCGACACTTTGACTGCTTATAACGTCCTGGATGCTCTTCCAAGTTAATTCCTTTTTATCCTGAGTTTAATTTTAGGAGCTAGTTAAATTGCAGGGAGAGTATGTGAGGATGTAATCACCACTTAAAAGAAAAGGAAACTGAGGTAGGAAGAGGTGCCCGGTAAGTGGTCTCACAGTGAGTCAGTGGTAGAGCGGGTTCTCCTCATTATTGCTTCTGTCTGCTGAGCTGATGTGGAAGGCCAGTGTTGTCTTTGGAGCTATCTCAAGAAGGAGAGATTTAATGCTATTGGAAGGTTGAGAGGAAAATAGATCCTTCCTTTCGTCCATTGCTGTTTTGTGTCCTTGGATGACTATTGCAGAGTAGGCCTGGCAAAAAGAATTTTCCTCCTTTTTGTATCATTCTTCAGCATTCTGAAGGGTGGATGATGTACTTTGTTATTCTGATGAATGATATAATTCTGAAAATGACCTATATTTCAGTTGAACATGAGATCTTTGATAGTCGTTAGCATGGATAAAAGGGATTCCAGGAGATTTTGTATGTAAGAACCATGCTAGTGGTGCCAGTGCATTAAGTTAGAAAATGTGTTGACTGATGGTGGCCACACTCCAGCAAGGCATCTGTGGTGTTAACCTGCCCATGGCTGCTCCAGTAGCCAGGGAAAATCTCAAAAGCAAAATGCAAGAGAGTGAGAAAAAAAAATCTATTGTAATTAAGTCTGAAACCTGTACCCTGCTTAGGAAACTGTGTAGTTTCTTCATTAGTTTTAAAGAGAAAAACTCCTACAGAGAAAGTGTCTTAAGGAAAAAATGGTCTTGAGAGAGTATAAAGCAATTTCAAAAGGTGAGATCACATTGATATACGAATGAATACTTTATGTGTTTGGTTCGGTTCCAAATTTTGTTGAGTGACTGTTATGTACAAGATACTTACAAAAAAAATTGTCCTTCCTCTCAAGGAGAACTTATAGTAGACCTCACAGTTGAGTGTTTAGTTAGTTTATGTATGAACATCCAGTCTGAAACTGATGTAACCTGATGCGGATCTTGTCTCGAAACTACTGATAGTATTTTCATGATACCAGTATTTGAATCCTGGGACACGATTTTCTTTTTAATGGGGTATCTGTTTCACTGCAGAGCTAGAGCTAGATCCCAGGCTTCCTCACCCTCACCTTGGCGTTCTCCCTGATTTAGGATGTCTTTATTTATTGTATATATTTATCTCCAAATATTAAGCAGTGAACTTTCAAAAGGGTACTGTGACTTGTCCTACTTTTTTGGATATACACATCTGTATTTTATCCTTGTTTTTTTTTTCTTCAAGATTTTAAAGGCAACCTAGACACTTGTGGTTAGGGTGCTGAATTTTGACATATGCGGTTTGACGGAAAGAATCACTGGTGTGTCTGTTCTGGTTTGTTGTAGGTTAACGAAGCCCTTGTCATTTGCTGATTGTGTTGGGGATGAGCTGCCGTGGGGATGGGAAGCAGGGTTTGACCCTCAGATTGGTGTCTACTACATCGATCACATCAACAGTAAGTTTTCCTTTTTTATAAAAGCAAATGTATCAGAAAAGTAATCCCCCAAAACCTACAAGCACACAAAAGGATAAACATGTTACAAAGTGAATTTCCAAAACCCCATTTTCTTAGTGGCTAACATTTAACTGAAATGCCTCTCTTGGTATTTGGGGCATGTACATAGAGTTGTCCTTATGGGGACGGAGAGGGAGAAAGGGTGTGCCTGCCTGCTTGCCTACCTGCTGGGGAATGAGGATTCTCCTTCAGCACAAGTCTGGGAACCTGTGGGGATCAGAGCCACTGGGCTCCTCTTTCCATAGCCACTGCACCTTCTGACAGGGCTGCTCCTTTCCGTGTGCTTTTTGCCACAGAAAGACTTGGGCCTTGGCACAGTGTGGTTTGTAGGCTGAGATTGGGGAGGGGTTGGCCCTCATCAGTGGCTCTGGAAGGCATAGCATAGCTGGGAAAGGTCCTGAACCTCTTCCTTTTCTGTTTCCTGATTTCTTTGTCGTTGGAAGGGAAAAACCTCTCATTTTAACAGCTTTTAAATCTCTCACATCTCTGACCTGGTAAGTCTAGCACAGAGGATTACCGTGACCGTGAATGACTTTCAAAAACACATACTTTGAAATATTTTTATATATTTGTATATGTTTGTGTGTGTGTTAATATGAATATCTAGCTCTCTATCTACTCCTTTAAAAATTTATTCAGATGGTAGCATATAATACTGATTCATTTTGCTTATTCACTTAAAAATAATTATTTTATTTTTATAGATTTTGGGGAATATATAGTGAATTTATTCCTCATTGTCTTCTTTCTTTTAGTTCTATTCTTATATTTAAAATTTGTATATGCAGTACTCTGTAGTGTCTTTAGGAACAGTATCACTGTAGCAAAGTGTTTCATTTGATACTCACTCATTAGTGATGGCTTGCAGCTGCCCTTGTGTAGGTAGATGATATATTTCTCAGGAGGCCAAAAAGCCTGTATTGTTAGCTGCAAGGCACCATCTTCCAGGCGGGTGAGGTGGAGGGCGGAAAAGAGCAGAAGCACTCTGATGTCTGGTGAGCACATACGGTTCGTGATCTGTTTCAGCAGAACACCTGTCATACACAGTTTGGGAACCAGCTTTCATATATACTGTACATTATTAGTTCAACATAATACAAATAATAGTTTCTACAAGTTGTTGCCTCAGCCTCTTTTATATGACCGGAAGAAATGTGACTTTTTTGTAGAGATACTCTTTCTCTCTCCCTGAAAGTTTCTAAAAGTTTCTATGTAGAATTAATGATTGTGTTTTTAAGTTAGCTTTTAATTTTGTGTTTTCTAATAAATGTTTATTGATATACTGTATTAGTATATACCAGGTTTTATTGTGTATCAGTCACTGACAACCAAATGTCATCTGTAAGGGTGAAATGAACTAATTTTGGTAAAATTAAGTTCATTTTAAGCACTGTGTGTCACCCTTATGTCATTGCAAATAAACAAGTCAGTGAAATATCTGAAATGTATTAACTATTTAACTCTCACTTTTATGCTTATTTTAGATGAATAATTGTGTAGCTTTCTTTCCTTAAAGTAGTATTTGGGAAACCAGAAACCAACCTCGCCATCCTAGGTCAACAAAAATAAGCTCTCTTGGTACCATAAAGAGAAAAGGAATCCTCTCAGCCTCCTTCTCAACACCTACAAACTCTTCGGTACCTAAACCCACCTTCAGGGCTTCCTCCTCTTTCTCAGTGAAAGAGGCATTCCTCTGGACACCTCCACCCCTACAGATACCTCTTAATAACTTTCCTATTCCATCCTTCTCTCCTGTTTGGTATCTTTATTAGTTATTTCCTGATTTTAAAATGTTCTCCTACCATTTCTATTAATAAATGATTCTTTTGTCTTAATATATAAACACTGGAAATTCTCAAAACGAAACCAAAACTGCAAAAGAAATACAAACAGATGGCATTAAACTCCCTCTCCTCACCCTCTCAAAACCGTCCTTCAACCAGAATCCATCGCCATCTGTGGTTGCCTCCTCTTCCCTTCACAGCCAGACTTGCTGAAAGCTGTAGTCTGCAAGAACTCCGCTTCCTCCGTTGTTCTCCATCATCTCGTCAAACCTGTTCTTGCTGAGGGCACCTGAGACCCCACGATGTAGTTTGGATATTCGTCCCATCTAAATCTCATGTTGAAATGTAATCTCCAGTGCTGGAGATAGGATCTGACCGGAGGTGATTGGATCATGGGAGTGGATTTCTCATGATGGTTTAGCGTCATCCCCTTGGTGCTGTCTTTGCTGTAATGAGTTCTCACAAGATCTGGATGTTTGAGGTGTGAAGCCTCTTCCACTTGTTCTCTTGCTTCCTCTCTCACCACATAATGTACCAGCTCCTGCTTTGCCTTCCACCGTGAGTAAAAGCTCCCTGAGGCCTCCCCAGGAGCCCAGCAGATGTTCGGGCCGTGCTTGTACATCCTGCAGAACTGTGAGGCAATTAAGCCTCTTTTCTTTTCTTTTCTTTTCTTTTCTTTTCTTTTCTTTTCTTTTC